>NW_004955404.1:36521688-36522911 GCF_000276665.1 Chinchilla lanigera
AAAAGAAAAGAATGTCTGTGATGGTATTCAGTAAACGCATGAAAATTCTGGATAGAAGATCTGAAAACAACAATATGCAGTATAAGACCCTTTATTGAACTCCTCCTGCCATCTTGTATTGAAGAAGCTATGCATCATTTCCAATGTTTTCTTTTTTGTGTTATTACTTGTTACTGTCTTTGATTGTTTGATCAGTCTTAAGTTCTTATGTCTGGTGGACTGACCAACTTCGTTGAAGCTCACACTATGTAATGTAGCAACCATTGTTAATTCTTATCATTTAGTTTTGAGGTCATCTATCATTTTTGTGTTGTTTTGATTTTGTTTTCATTGTTGTTTCATTAGTTTTCTAATCCTTAAAATAAAAGACTAAAATGAAAAACATTGGTAGAAAATTCATCAATAGGGAAAAAATACTGATTATTATAATAAATAATGCTGATTATAGTGAAATAATAAATTTAGCCTAAAGTAAAAATCTTTTATATTCATGAGACAATTGACCAGTTTAGCTGATATATATGTATTTGATATTTTCTTACAATCTGCATTCTTGTGATTATTTTGTTGCTAATCATGTCATGTATATCTGTTAAATGTACAAAATAAAATCTATTTTTATAATCTCTATTGATTAGAACTAAGCTCATGTCACTATGAATTATAAGTTATGGTCATTTTGTGTAGAAAGGCAAGGAGAGTGCAAACTTAAAAATATGGATTTTATATTAGAATAATAGTAGACAAAATGAGTGTCAGAATAGAAAAAACATAAAAAGACTCAGAAGCAGCAATGCCTATTTTATGCTATATTGAAATGCGATAGTTTATACAGAAATAAATTTAATTATTTGCTATAAAAAGGACTAGAAAATGAAAGACACATGAGTTATTTTTCAAGAAGAAATTCTAATACTTTAAAATAAGTGAAGCAAATAATTTGGTACATTTCCGTATTTTTAAGATCCTTAAGTTTAAAGTTTCAACAGAATTAGAAAAATATTGAGCTTTAGGTCTTTTTAGATAAAAAAAAATATAGAGAGAATATACCCAATGAATCTTTTTTTTTTTTTTGCTTTTTTAAAAATTTATTTTAAGAATAAAAGAAGGAAAACACATTAACAAACAGACATCCATTTACAAAACAGTATAAGAACAATACACGCAATACAGAGTTACAGACAAAGTGGTAGGAAATTAACAATGGTTGTTGTATTACATAT
>NW_004955404.1:36523083-36529690 GCF_000276665.1 Chinchilla lanigera
CTTACTGTTTTTTCTATTATTTCTATTTCCAATAAGCAACAAATTATCATGTTGCTATGCAATCAAAATGTTTTAACATTCTGTAACTTTTATTTCCACTGATTTTAATTGGCTTCATGAAATATATTTTTGTAATGTGTGCATTATTATTCACTGACTTTTTGTGCTTTTAAATTACACATAGGGCCAAAGAAATAGCTTAATTGTATAGCATTTGTCTAGCATCTGCAACAGCCTGGTCTCAATCCACAGTACTGCCAAAAAAATCAAAAAGTACAGATAAACTTTAAATATTTGGTTGTTTCTTTTCTGATGAATAGTTTAGAAAGTGCAATCACAGGGCTCTAAAAATCAAGAAAATACAATTTGACATATTATCAAGCTAAAATATGTTAGCATAAATTCCATCTATCACATAGATGACTTTAAAGGTTGGAGATATACACGCAGAATGCTTCCTATTTTAAAGCTGTGCAGTTTATTTCCTTTAAAACAAAGATAAAGTTTTCTCGCAACTTCTTAGTCATCAAAGCTATTGACTCTGAAGGATATGTAGCAGTGTGTGTGTTTTTGTGCATACTTAGTCAATTTTATTTTCTGTAGCAATGAGAAAAACAGAGTTTGAAATTAAATAGCAAAATATCTAGATTTAAAGGAATACAGTATGATCTAATGACAAACATAAAAATGCTCAAGTATTTAAAATTAAGAAACAAATGTTACCTCAACTTTTTTATTTTAAAGCAAAACAATAACAAAATAACACCAATGAAGAGAAAAACAAAATAATACAAAAACAATAAAAACAATACAAGAATTTAAAGCAAGACAATAGGAATTAACAATAATTGTTATATTACATTTTGTCATCTCCAACGAAGTTGCTCAAAGTAACAGATGTAAGAATGCAAGATTGATCAAACAATTTAAGACAGTTACAAATAGTAAAAAAACATTAGAAATGAAACAGCTCCATTACACAAGATGGTAGAAATTCAACAATGCTTGTTATGTTGCATATTGTTGTCTTCAAATTAGTTGTTCCAATTACCAGATATAAGCATGCAAAATTCTATTTGAAAATAATTAGTTCTTTCTATTAGATCTATAGTAAATTCATTCCTACATAATTTTGTTGTAGTAAATATATTATAAGCAGCAAGACAGGTCTCCAACTTCTTTGTTTATTGAAAAAATGATAATTCATTAGATGTCCAAGACAGAAACTCTTATCCATAACAATTATAGCCACAGCTAAAAGTCCAAATGCAAAACAAACAAAGTGACTAAGCGTAAATTAATATAAAAAGAGAATTCATAAAACACTCTGAAAGCTACAAAGACTAGGTTGCATTATTTAATAATTTCTGTTTTGTTTTATTTTACTTCCCTAACACCCCCCAAAATGTCTAAGGATTCTCCAAGATTTTTCTGCAAACATTTATTGTTTAATGTACTATATGTTTTATAATTATCACTGGAAATATGCTCTTAACTTTCACAAGTCAGAAAGGCAAAAATATTTTTTTCAGATAAACAGTTATTCACATGTATTGTAAATGTTAATATTTTGTATATTTTCCTTCTTATCTATATGTTGTCTAGTGAGATAAAGTAGTCTTCTAAAGTAGCCTTCTCTGCACAACTAAGAAATTAAAATTTGGAGTGGCATTATTTCTCTTTAAATCTTCCAAACAAATGCAAATGATATATTAATTATATATATTTATTTTTGTTTAGATTTATATAAATATATAATCTTTAACACTAGTTTTATGATCAGTTAGCCTAGTATGACATTCAAAATTGAAGTTACAATATTAAAACGAAGAAAAAATTTACTAAATTTCAAATCAACAGATTTGTTATAAAAATGTGTAACAAGATTCATGTGCACAAACTTAGTCATGCTTGTGTTATTTTTCTTGGTTCAGCATAGAATGCTAAGAAGTTGGAATAAAATCTGAAAGCCACTTTTTAGCTATAATATGCTAAGGGTCTCATTTTTAAGCAAGGACTGGTTCTACTGGCTATCTTTTGCATATCATGTTCCTTATCACAAATATTTCTTTACTTTTACTATCCTTCTAATATGTTATCAATTTTCACTCTAGTTTGGAGAATTCTAATTATTTTACAAAGTTGTCATTGTTTCAAAGTGCAAAAACTAAACTCTTTTCCACCAACTCTTTCAACTGTCTTCAATTTATAGCAGAATGTTTTATTTATAGTTATTTAGTTTTTCATAATTATTCTCTCTTCAAATCACACCAATGAAATTCAGCACAATGCTTCCTGTGGTCATTTTTCCCCATATTACTTCCTCTTGCTTGGTATCTCAGGCATTGTCAATTTGGGGAGTCTTGCTCAACTGTCAGTACTAACTTCTCTGTAGTTTCTGCAGTCGAACTACCCCAGGCCACCATTTGTTATGTGTGAACAACACCTCTTGTTTCCATACTTTTAAGTGGGGCTGGGGATTTAGCTCAGTGGCAAAAGCGCCTGCCTGGCATGCGCAAGGTCGTGAGTTTGGTTCCCGGTACCGGAGAAAAACCAAAACCAAAAAAAAAAAAAAAAGAAAAACCAATTGTAAATTCAGAATGTTGATCTCTGATTTTAAGCCATTCTCTAAAAGATGGTCTGAAATATTTAGTAAAAGACTTCATAAATTTGACTGTATATCAAATAAGCATCCAAAATTTTACTTGTCTGACATGGACCATTTCAAACTCCCAAGACTTTCTTTTTATTGTCAGTACATATTATGACTATCCAGCCAGTTGCTCAGTGCTACACGTTAGGAGTCATTTGTAATTGTCTTTAGAGAGTATTTGGCATTCTGTCCCTTGAGATGTCCTTTTGACTCTCCAAACTGTATTCTAGGTGCATGGGCATTTTGTTTGTTGGTTGTTGGATTTTTATCACCTCTACAGCTCTGGCCTAGAAAAAGGAACTACCACCTCGCTTCTGTAATATTGAAGAAGTGTCTTACCTGTTATTCTTATTTTTTATTTTAAAACACTGCAAAAAATGTCTATTTAACCAGGCAGAATTTTTTTCAGTGTGGTTCAATTGATGGTAAAGTTAAGATTTATATACTGAGGATAAAATCATTGTATATTCACCCAACAAAGGCTCTCTAACAGTTCTACCATGCCTACTCTTCTGACTGCTTTTCTTGCCAGAGCTCAGCATTCTCCAGCGACAACTTCCTTCAAATTCGTGAGAAAGTCAAACCTATTCTTATCCCTATTTCATTTATAGCAGCTTACCTTGGTTACTCAAAGCCGTGTCTTGCCCAGGGGAAGTGATTGTGGTGGGAGGAACAGTTGTGCAATGCCTAGCACTACGGGAAAATATACAGTGTAACTCAGAGATCATCCAGAACAATTATTTCATTGTCTTAGTGTTGCTATATACCGATTATGCTGAACACGGATTGATGACATACTCCTGTCTGCTAGGGTGAGCTGTTTAACACGTGCCTCTCTTAGGACTCCTCCGTCTAGAGCTGTTCCCCTAATATGGCCAACTCTTTCATGTTCATCATATTTGAGCTTAAATACTTCCTGTTCTTAGAATCTTCATCTACTGTTTCTTTGCTTATCTTAGTTTGGTTTTTATTACAGTCTTTATATTTTTTCAAAAAATAGACATAAAGATCTTGTGTATATTTACTGAAGAAGGGCTGGAGATATAGCTCAGTGGCAGAAGTGCCTGCCTAGCAAGCACAAGGTCCTGAGTTCAATTCCTGGTACTAAATAAATAAATAGATAAGTAAATGCATGAATTTGTTGAAGAAACAAATGCAAAGTGTATTCTAGGTCTTAAGGAATTTGAGTAACATTCATGTTAACTGTCTGTAGATAGTTCATTGTCCTGGGTTGTGAGACAAATGTCTCCAGCATTGTGTTACAATGGAGCTAACAGTGAATACTAGAATGTTAAGATAAACAAGGATTGGAGCACATTGATTCCAACTTTCCTGAATATCCTTTACTGAATGAAAAATAAAGAGGCAAGTCTGAATAGGATATACTATTTCATTTTGCCTTCTATTAGATAAATATTGTCTAATGTTGAAGTCAGTGGTAAATTTGAAAATAGCTTGCTACATGAAACATTTGCAACATTTTATTGCTAGTATAATAAATTTGAAAAAATTCACTGCAAATAAAGCAATTAAACTTAACAATTTAATTGGTTCACAAGCACTTTTGTGCATATTAAAAGATACTATATAGAAAGCATTTACCAATAGGTCACACAGAGCAAGAACAATTACTTTTCTCAATTAAACATTAAAGGGATTTTAATTTTTAATCATGTCTATTTTGTATAGAATGAAATTAAAATAGAATGTAATCATTTGTAAGAGAACTCAGAAAAATTCTGAAACATTTGTAATAAAAAAAGCATTTAAATCAGCAGAACTTTCTGATTGAGTCAGTTATGATTCTGGAAATGAGACTTCTTTCTTAAAGCAACCCTAATATTACCCAACATGATGGTGGATGTGCATAATCCCATCTGTCTGGAGGCTGAAACAGGAGGATCATTGTGAATTTGAAGACAGCCCCTATTACACAGTGAACGGAAGGCCAAATTCATCTACATAGAGAGACCCTGCCTCAAAAAATAAAAAACAAAACAAAACAAAATGTCAAGTTAATACTTTAATTTAAAATGCTGAGTTGACAATTAATGTGTCATTTAGGACAACCAGAGGTAAGACACAGGATATAAATTAGGAAAAAGCAGGTGAGTATAATTTAAAGATTGACATGAGATAATATCAGCAATAAGTAAGTATAGATAAGGAAGATTGACTAAAGGTAAAATTCTTGGGACATTATAGTCAGCAATAAAAAAAACAAACAAACAAACACCAAAACTAGCCATGAGAAGGCAACTTGGAGAGGGACAGCAGAGGAAATACAGTGACAGAAATGTTTGGGATCAGAAACAGAGCCGCTCCCTGTCTTGGCACTGCTTACAGAGCCGATTCTGGTGCACATGCCATTTTCAGAAAGATTCACCCGTCTCTGAGGGAAAAAGCTAAGTGCAGCTGCTACTGGCAATCACCACGCTGGGTGCCACATCCAGTGATCACAGGGCCTCTGTCTTTTCCCATGAAAGGTTGGGGCAAAGTGAGTAAGATATTCACCAGAGAGCACCTCTTTGGAAAAGGACACTGAGGAAATAACAAGCTAGAGAATTCCTCTGAGGGAAGTGGCTGGGACAGGACTCATGAGCCCCAGGCACAGAGATAGGTGAAGAGCACAGTCCATGCTGGGGACCAGAAACCAGGCACTGTGGAACCCATGGGACTATCAGACATTCAGTGGCCTGCCTGTGAGATCCAGCACTGGGGAAAGTCTTTGCAGTGATTCCTGACTGAATTTCTCTCCAGAAGGCTCTATCGTGCTAGTTCCACATGTTACTGACTTTACAGGGCGGGAAGAGACACTGTGAAAAACTGAAAAACTGGTACATGGGATCGCTGACAGTGGAGAAAATGCTCTGGATCAGAGCCTGTGAAGGTTATTTTCTGCCAGCCTCCAGAAACTAACGAAAGCCTGTGTCATACTGAACACTGCATATAGGAATACCGCAGTGACCCCGAGGCTGTAGGAGAAATAGAAGCCATCAGAAGGGCACAGAGAAGCAGGAGTGATACTGCCCTGGGGACCTTAGAAGTTTCTGGCCAGAAAGTTTCTGACCTTAGAAGTTTCTGGCCAGAAAGTTTCTGACCTTAGAAACTTCTGACCTTAGAAGTTTCTTCCCCCTTCTGGGAAGGGGCTGGTGGTAAAGGGGCATGCCTGAAAATGAAGACTGCTAGATTCTGAGAGCTAAATGGGGAAGGGCAAATCACAGAGCTTGTGACAGAAACTTGACCTGGAGACATGAGATTGCCACCAATAAGAATGAAGGGCTCAGGGACATGTTTGCATTCTGAAACCACCAGAAGCCCCAAGCATGTCACCCTGATGACAACAGAGGAGACAAACTGAATTTGAAGTATCTGAATTTTTTTCAATTCTTTACATATTCTAGATAGAAGTCTTTGAGGAACAATTGGCTAAAAATTTTTCCCCAATCTGTGGGATATCTTTTCAGTCTGGTGATGATTTCTTTTGACTTGTTAAAGGTGTTTAATAAGATGAGATCCCAGTTATTGATTCTTTAAAGTACTTCCCATGCAGTTTGGGTTGTATTCATGAAGTCTCTGTCTATACCTATGTCTTCAAGGTTTCTTTCTCTTCCAGTAGATTTAAGGTTTCTGTTTTAATACTTAGATCTTTTGACTTTTTGACTTTAGTTTAGTGCATGGTGATAGACATGGGTCTAGTTTAAGTCTTTGGTATTTAGACATCCAGGTTTTCCAGCATCTTTTATTATTAAAAAGGCTATCTTTATTACAGTGAACATGCCTGTCTGTTTTGTCAAGGGTAATGTGGCTGAGTGTGTTTGGAATTGTGTCTGCAGCTTCTACTGTTCTGTCTGTTTTCTTTTTTTTTTTTTTTTTTTTTTTTTTTTTTGGCGGTGGGTTGCAAGTACTGTGTTGATTTTATTGCAGTAGTTTTGTAACATAATTTCATGACAG
>NW_004955404.1:36530385-36537253 GCF_000276665.1 Chinchilla lanigera
GCTGAGCTAAATCCCCAGCCCCAATGTTTCTAAATTGTGTTACAGTTACATTTCAGTTTGGGAATCCCTCATCAGAGGTCATTTCTTAGGTCTTCTAGCATTGGGTTTTTGCTAGTTTATTTTTTGGATACAATTTGCAATGAAGACTCTTACTGTCCATGTTTAATTTCTTCCTTTATTTCATTTTTTTTGTCCCCTATGCATTTCTTTTATACCCATTTTTTCTTGGTATGCAAATAATATAAAAAAGTATTTTTTATTTTAAAGAGATAAAGATAAAATAAAAGCAATGATACAGAGAGTCAAAATAAGATAATAAGTTGATGTATTGCATATTGTCAGATTACAAGACATAGGCATGCAAAATTAATCGATCAATATTAGTGTAAACTGATCTTTTCAATGAACCAAAATAAATTAGTAGGGTAATTATCTTAGCTATCATATGTGTGTGCACATATATGTGGAATTATTGTCTTTTTCAAATTTGAATCTTTATTATCTTTCCGTATTTGATTTTTCTACTTTTCTTTCTTTCTATCTCCTAGATTTTTTTCTATTATTATTAACCCTTAGTCTTCCTGAGTTTTAAATGAGTGCAGAATTTTATTTATTTATTTGCATTTTATTCATTTTTTGTGTATTTATTTAGTCATTGTATACCCATGTAGTTCAAGGTGATCTTGAACTCATGCTAATCATCCTGCCTCTGCCTCTTGAGTGCTAGGATTATAGCCATTTCTCCAAAGAAGAAGAAAGGTCCAATTAGTACATGAAAGAAACTCGAATGTATTTAGACAGCAGGGAAATGCAAATTAAAACAGCTCTGAGATTCCATTTTACTCCAGTCAAAATGGTTTTCATCAAGAATAAAAAAAGCAACAACAAATGTTGGTGAGGATTAAGGGACAAAGGAAATCTTTCACTTTGTTGGTGGGCATGTAGGTAAACACAGCTACTATGAACTCAGTGTGGCAATTCCTCAAAAAACTAAAAATAAAAAATTCCATTTTACACAGCTATACCGCACCAACGCATATTTTTCAAAGAGTTAAAATCATACTATTAGATACATATATATTTTCAATTATAGCAGTGCAATTCATAAAAACTAAGCTCTGAAAATAGACTAGATGTCAATCAACAGTTCAAATTTTCAAATTGAATATTTCTGATAAATTATAATAAATTTTGTTTATTTCCAATATGCTCAATTTCAAATTAGTTGGAGTAAACCAAGGGTTTTTTTCTTACCATAAAAGTTTTAGACTCTTGTCATTTAACTAGATCAGCTAGAATTTGTTAAGTGAATACATTAGTCCCCCCTATTTTTCTGGTAATTTATAAAATATTAGTGTAAATCTTTGATAATTACTAATTTGAAGTTATGTTTTATCTGATTTTTTTTGCCTATTGGTTCTTTTCAGGAAAATTCAAATCATTTTAGAACACACTTTTCTGTAACTATAAATACTTGACTGATCATTATACCATACTAAAATATGTTACATTCTTTTATTTTATAGTTGTGTTTTAGTGTAGCAAATATCTTCAAACCCTTTGGTAATCTTTTTAAAGTAAAGAATGTATCTCAGATCAGACTATTTTGGGTAACATTTTAAATTTCTTATCTATCCAATACCTGACAAATGGGATTTGAGAATCTTATCTCTCAAATAATATTTTTTAAACCCACAATGACCAGTTTTCAAATAAACAAATGGTTTGATTCATGCCTTAGTGATCAGCACATGGTGAAGTGTAAACTGTCAGCTGGTAAAAGCTCTGTGTACCTTTACGGAATAGAAATAATTTCGCACATTCTGAAGAATTCAAATTTTCATGTTGTACATCTGGTAATTAGCTAGATCATTTTGTAATTACAAGAAGATTTTTCCAGACAATTTAATATTCAATTATTTGTATAAGTTTCTTAAAATCATAATCACATAATTTATTACTTTTTGAGCATTTTCACTGATAATAATCATCACCTTAATAAATATATCCCCATCTCATTTAGTTCTGCACAAAAATGTAATCTTTAAATATATTTTATTACATTATTAATGTGAATTAATATAACTATTCTTTGTCAATTATATTTTAAGTGTACCTGTATATTTGTATTAATGCTTTCAATAGACTTAATATGAGTTATTTAGCAGTTAAAATATGATGATATAATGACCACCAATTGCTTTCTGCATATTTTCTTCTTAATAATATTCCCATTTTTTATTATGGATATGTAGTTTACACATGAAAAAAACAATACATAGTCAATAATTATCCAAAATAAAGTATTATAGGAAAAGGATGAAACAGAAAACTATATGTAAAAGTATTTATTTTTAAATATGTACCTAAATTTAATTATTAAAAGCAATCCACCTTTTCATTGTTTTGCATGCTTTTCATTTCTCTGCCTGTAAATAAATAATAGAACAGCAATCCTAAATTTCTATTTTGATTTTGTAAAATATTAGAGAAATACATCCAAGGACTCATTTTTCACTACAGAAAAATTTTCCTTTAGTCATGTACTACTAACTTACAAAATATATCTTAAATCAAATCTTTTAATTTTAAAGAAATTATTTTCAAGTGAAGAATATTTCATAAATAAATATTTTATGCTGAAAAATATCTCTCAAAAGAAAACAGTATGCAAATAAACCTCTAAGTTTTTTTCTGTTGTAAATTAAATCAATGATCCCCAATCTATTTGCCCTCAGGGATTGGTTTTCTAAAAATTAACTTTTTTAAGGCTTAGGGACAGTGATGATTTCAGCATGATTTATGTGCGTTTAGTCAATACATTATTATTATTAATTTTGTAATATAGGAATACATAATTATACACCTCATTATTATGTATAATCTGTGGGAACCTGAGTTTAGTTTTCTGTGACTAGACTATTCAACGTATGGGTGACATGAGAGAGTGACACTCTACATGTGTTGCTTACGTCTGCTTTACTACACAATCTCATTTTTTTTTTTACTATCACCACAGAAAATTTTGCTGCACAAAGACAGGAGGCTATAAATACAACCAGGCTTGTAAGAGTTTAATTCAGAATGCTTGGATGTGGAAGTTTTCTCAAATGTACTTTTAAGCCCACTGTCCTTTGCAATGTCAAGCAGTTAATCCTTTTCTAGCATGGATAAAGTTGACTTTCCTGGTTTATTCATAAATGGGTCATGTATCCATTCTTCTAAAGATAGGGGGTCTTTTGTGGTTGGAGTGTAATACTCTAAGCTTTTGAAAGCTGACATAGATTATGTACAAACTGAGAGAAAGAAAGCCTAGACCTTCAGTCTCTCTTAAAATTATTCCTGTTTGAAACATGTAAAATTCCCAATGTCCATTTGTCACTCCTGTAATTGCAGTTTGGAATGCAGCAACTTCATCTGCTGACTTGAACACAAGTCTCATCACTGGAATTTTCCCCTTTTCAAAGAAGCTCTCTGATGATTCAGTTTTTTCTTCTCCTTTTGGCTGGCATTAGCTTGTGAACTTACCAGAATTGTGTGAGATATGTGTGCAGTACAGGAACAAAGCATGGCTATAAGTGGTAAGTGAAATATTATGCAGTCCATTATGGGCAGAATAAGAGGAGTATAGGATTCTGATTTCAAGCTTGCCATCAGAAGCCAAGGTACAGTTGAATTACATCAACTAACTTGCTTATCTAAACCTTGTCACCAGTGGCAGCTTAATCTTTTGCCACATACTAATAGGGTTTGATCTGAGTCTGCAAGTAATGAATTTATTGTGGTCGCTCTTCAGTCAAACCTCTTTGCTATTGTTAATATGTAACTATAGCTCCTCCCTGGGGCTCGGATCACCACCTCACCCCCACCACAGATCATCAGGCATTAGATTCTCATAGGAAGCTTGCAACCCAGACTTCTGCCTGTACGGCACACAGTAGAGTTCCTGCACCTCTGAATAGCTAGTCCTGCTGATCCTGCTGATCCTACAGGAGGAACTAGGGCGGTATTGCGTGGGGTGGGTGGTGGCTGTAAGGCAGCTCTTCACCTTTGCCTGCCACCCAGGTCCTGCTCTGTGGCTATGTCCAACAAACCACCAACAGATATCATTTGGCTTTAAATAGCACAGCTACGCACAGGTTTCTTATTTTTATGTTGTCACAAAGAGCTAATTATGATTGCGTGTGAGATGTGCTTAACTGATTGTAAACAGAGTAAAAAATATATTATTATTTAAAAATAATTGTAATATTTGCTTTTTTCATTTGGAAAGTATTATTTATTGTAGCATAGAATCCTTGGCCAATAAGTCAGTAAAGATATATATTCTTTGCTGAAAATAATTAAAATAGTTTTTCATGCAAAAGACATTTGACAGCCCTAGTATGATGAACTTTTTTCTTTTATTTTCACTTCAGTGAAAATATCATTAGTAAAATAATATTCCTGAGCATACACTTTCCTGTTTTGATATTTTGCAATATTCAAAATATCTGTAATGACCTGATTTATGTTTTTGTTATTTGGGTAAATAAAACAGCCCAGAGTTATATTCAATATAGAATATTTTAAGCTAAAATATTCTGCATTTCACACTTGCTGTTCTCAATTGCTGATACTAAAATTATAAATTACTAAAACATCAGCCAACAGATGTTATATTTTGTACTAGTAGGCTTTCTTATTATCTCTACTTGTGGTCTCTGAAGTGTTTTCAACAATTACTTGTAGATTACCATTCCTCAAAGCTTTGCCCATGTGCAAGCAATATTTGAAAGATTTTTTAAAAAGTCTCATGTTTATTAATGCATAAACCTATTATGCCATGTTCCCCATTAGAATTTTGCAAAGCAAATTGTTACAATAGTCTCCCAAACCCTTTAATAAAGAAATTCATTTAATCCAACCTGTTGGAATCCTTGACTTTTCTGAAGAACATTTTCTTGTTGTTTGCTTGTTTTTTCTCTTTTTTGCAGTACTAGATGACCCAAGAGGTCATACACGATAGCAAAGCACTCTGCCACTGACTGAATGACTCCTACAGCCCTTTATATTTGTTTATTTACTTTGATTTTGAGACAAGGTATCACTAACTTCATCGGCTGGACCTTAAGATGCTCCCTTTTCAGCTTCCTGAGTAGATGAGATTTCAGATGTGTGCCAGTGGCCCCAGATCAAAAGAATACTTTTAATGTCTAGTAAAAACTTGGATAAAGGATGATCTACAAAACACTAGGGAATTGCTGTCCCAGTCAGTTGCATTTTTAAATTGTAGAACTCTTAATGGTAAAGATTTACAAACAATGTAATTTCACTCATAGTAAATATTCTTAAATTATATATATTTTATATAATTTTACACTTACAAAAATTGGCTTTCTTCAATTCTACAACTCTGTGTAATAAAAAGTCACTTGCAAATTTTACTTTGCTGAGCTGAAAAGTAATACATTCAGTGAATTCAATAAGCTGACCTCTGAAGACCTGGAAATATAGTCATAAATAATAATGAGTGTTATTCTCAATTCAGGAAGCTGTGAGGGCTTTCCGAACCATTAAACAACTTCCCGATTCGCTACAATTCAACCTAAGTGCTGTGCTCTTTTCAAAGGGAGACTTAGAGGGCTGAGGATTCAGCTCAGCTGCAGAGCGCCTGCCTGGCAAGCACAAGGTCGTGAGTTTGATTCCAGGTGCCTGAAGAAAAACAAAAAAATCAAAGGAAGACTTAGAATGGATATGGCAGTAAGAGCTCAGAATTTAGGGAGTGGAGGATATTTGATCACAAGGCACATCTGAAGTCTGGTTTCACAGCGTAGCGACTTGCAACACTCACCTCAAAAAACTAAAAAGGTGAGATTTTACCCTGACCATTAGATTTTACCTTATGCTAATATGAGTTCTTGCTAATATTTTTGGCCTTATGTATGTTAAAAGCTGTGTTATGTTAGTCAGATAAATAGGTTATTACTGAAATATGAAGATCTATATGAATAATAAATACCTATTTTATCAGGTTGGTCAGATTTTTAAAAAGTGAAGTGATTTTCCAGATTCTTTGTTCAATATCAAACTCTAAAAATGTTTTTTTCTCTTTATGCAAAGTTCTCCTCAATAACTACTCCCATTTACTCCATGTGTTACTAATTTCTTCTTTTATCAAATCTTCATTTAAAACTTCTTTTAAGTCTTCTTTATATTATGTACATATTGTCTTTATATTAGAACTTATCATTTTGTTATAATGAATCTGTGTTAATTGCCTCAGTGTAGCATACTGACCCTTCACCACCTCCAGAGTGCCATTTTTAAATCACACATTTAGGTGTATTTTTCAGTGTCTTTGAAATGTGTGTAACTGCATAGCTGAGCATGGCGTTACCTTAAGAAACAGGGCCTGGCTGGCAGAGGGGCGTCACTCAAGTGAACTTGGAAAGGGCGTTCTTGTTCCCAGCTTGCCCTTTTCTCTTTGCTTCTTGATTGCCATGGATTGAATAACTTTTCTTCCACACATGTTCCTTTGCCATTATATTTCTGTTTTGGACTCAACCAATCCTGGACAAAACTGTGAGTCAAATTAAAACTTTCTGCCTTTAAATTATGAGCCTCAGCTATTGTGTCCAGCAAGGAGAAAGTAACAAAGACACAGAGTTTTGTCCGAGCTACGACAACCAAACACAATTAACCGGGTCATTTAAACAATGGAAGTTAGTTCTGGAGGCTGAAAATGTAAGGGCAAGGTGGTGGCACATTTAGCTGCTGATCAGAGCTCTTGCTCTTTTGCAGATATCCACAGCTCACTGCGGCTTCAGTGACTTTTCCTCTGCATAAATACATCTCCAAGTCTCTCTCTCTCTCTCTCTCTCTCTCT
>NW_004955404.1:36537353-36589258 GCF_000276665.1 Chinchilla lanigera
TCTCTCTCTCTCTCTCTATGTAATTAGTAAGTATTTGCAGCACCTGCAGTTTACAAGCATTTTGGGGAGTGGGTAGATGAACAAACTAAAGCTGGATTCTTCTGTTAACCCCCTTACACTTCCCTCCTGCCTCCTTCCCTCCTCTAAATCCCCTTTTCCATTTCATTCTTTTGATATTATTAATCAGATCTCATGTTAATGACATATGCTGTTTACATTCACTGGAGTTAGCAGGTTCCTCTACATGCACATCTCTATTCTACTTACTTCCCCTTCCTTTTCACTCTCCTCCTGCCCACACTCTCCCTGATCCCTTCCTATTTGCAAGAGATCCATCCCCCTGTCTCCTTCTATTCATACTTTATTCTGCTCTTTACTTTTTGACTTTGCCTTGCTCAAATGAAAGATACCATATTTAAATTTGTGCATCAGATGTATTTCCATTTTCCTGTAAGTGTTTTTAATTTGTCCTTCTTTATAGCCAGATATTACTCCATTGTGTATAGCTACCACATTGTCTTCATCTCATTGTCTGTTGATGGACATATAGGTTCCTTTCAATATTCAGCTATTATGAATTGTGCTACTATAAACATTCCTCTCAATGTTTCACCACAGTAGAATGCTTTGAGCTTTTTCTGGAAAGATACCAGAAGGAGAAGAACTGTATCATATGGAATTTTACATTTTAATTCTTTGAGGAATCTTTATAATAACTTTCATAATGATAGGAATATCTGCACTAATTTTTAGGGCTGTTCCTTTCTCACTGCAGCCATACCAGAATTTCTTAGTTTTTGATTCCTTAATGATTGCCATCCCTTCATTTGTAAGATGGCATCTTAGAATTATTTTAAATTGCATTTATAAGGGTCAGGGATGTTGAACATCTCAGATATTTGCTACTGTTTTTGGCTCTTCCTCTCTGAATTGTCTGCTCATTTCACTTCTCCATTTCTTGATTTGGCCTTTTATTACAATTTGTCCAATTTTTCAGGTTTTTATATATCCTATAGATTAGTAATCTGTTGATCAATAACTGGAAACACTTTTCCCACTCTGTAGATTGTCACTTCACTCTAATTGATTGTCTTGCTGTGCAGAATTGTCTAATGTGATATAATCCCATTTGTTGGTTATTGCTGTTATTTCTTGTGCAATTGTCATTCTGTTTAGGAAATCTTTTCCTACTCCTATGCCTTCAGGAGTTTTATCTATTTTATCTTCTAGTAGGTTCCCGTTTACTGTTTTAATGTTTAGATCTTCCATCCATTTTGACTTCAGTTTAGCGTATGGTGATAGATAGGAGTTCAGTTTCAATCTTCTGCAGTCTCTTCCTTTTGTTACCGAAACATGAATCATAGCTCTATCATCATTACTTCATTTAACTTTATGTCTGGTTTCAGATTGGAGTGGAGGTGGGAAGTGTTCAGTCCCTAACATTGAAAAGAAAAGGTTCATTTTATATTAAGCTTATACTTGTCTCATACTTAATTTAGGATTTTGAGACAATTAGTTGGTCACAGACAACATGTAATATCTACAAATTTCAATAACAGATGTCCTTGCAAATATTTCTCATTTATCTGATATGTAAAGTATATATTTCAACACCTAGCAGTTTCCTGTTGAGAGTGGAGCCTGAAAGTCCCAAGTTTAACATCACTGTTGTGCAGGGCGTGCTGGCGCACACCTGTAATCCCAGCACTTGGGAGGTTGAAGCAGGAGGATCCTTGCAAGTTCAAGACCATCCTGGGCTACAAAGTGAGCTCAAGGCCAGCCTGAACTGCATAGTGAGACCCTGTCTCTCTTTTTTAAAATTTATTTTAAAAATAAAAGAAGGAAGACGTTAACAATCAGACATCCATTTACAAAATAGTGTAAGAAAAATACAAGCAATACTGAATTACAGACAAGGTGATAGGAAATTAATAATGGTTGTTGTATTACATATTGAAAGGACAAAAAAATTATTTTCCTAAGTTTTCCTCTTTTCTAATATTTGTTTTGCCTTTTTATGAAAACAGTGCAATGATGTATTTTTTCTGAGTGAATACCTTATTCTCTCCTTTTACCTCATTTTTTCTTCTTGTCATAAGTTACAAATAATTTCTCTATGATGTTTCTTTAAAGTCTCTCTTATCTATTAAGGGATAATCATATCTTAAAAGATTATGGATCCTTCTTCTGAATCACATATATTACACTCTATAGAACAGAATAATATTTATTTTGCATTGTCTTTAGTTATTTACTCTTATATTTCCTAGTTAGAGTCGGGTAAGCGTTAGGTTGATAATTTTGAAATCATAGACTTATTTGAAAATTGTTACATATATATGTATAAAATGTATGTGGGATATTTAATATAATACATAAAATTACATAATATCAAAATATATAATTCATTTACTTTTAGTAATATTACTATAAAGCAGGAAAGCAGTTAATCTATTTTTTACTTATTTATTTTTTTTTTTGGTTTTTTGGTTTTTCTCCGGTACCGGGAACCGAACTCACGACCTTGCGCTTGCCAGGCAGGCACTTTTGCCGCTGAGCTAAATCCCCAGCCCCTAATCTATTTTTTAAATTGATGAACTTTTAGTAACTACTTGAAATAGTAGCAAAATACATATACAAAGAAAGATCACTCATCTATGAAATTATCTAGGAAAAGCCAATGTTTCCTTGATGACTGGAATCCACTTATGTGTGTATGGTGTACTGAACTGTCCATATAGAGAGTACATAAGTGGTACAAATAAAGGATTACAAGTTGTAAACTACATTTTAAGCCTTATATCTATTTTTCTTTTTGTCTTTTTGAGATAAGGTCTCCCTCTGCAGTTCAGGCTGGCCTTGAGCTCACTTTGTAGCCCAGGCTGTTCTCGAACTTGCAAGGATCCTCCAGCCTCAGCCTCTGCAGTGCTGGGATTACAGGTGTGTGCCACCATGCCCGGCTATGCCTTATATCTAGATTCCTCCCACATTAAAACCTTATATATTTTTAGTTTGTACCCTTGGAAGTTCTGGATGATGGGTTTGTGACACTGTATTAGTTCACTGACTGGTTTAGCATCGGCTGCTTGTGGGATATAGAATTGTTGAAGAGTGAGGGGCCACTCACTTCGTGTGAGTGGCCCCAACCAATAGGATTGTAGCTTGAATGGAATAAAAAGGGAAAGAAAGAAGATTCACTGCTTCCTGCATGACACCCCATGAACTGTATCACCTTGCCTTGAAGCCAGCCAGCTATGGACTGACATCTACAAACTGTGAGATAAAATAAATCTTTTTCTTTTTTTTCTTTTTCTTCTTTTTTTTTTTTTTTTTTAAGATATGGTCTCTATATGCAGTTCAGTCTGGAACTCACTTTGTGGTCTAGGCTAGCCTCAAACTCATAGATGTTCTACTGCCTCTGCCTCCCAAATGTTGAGATTACAGGCATATACCACCAAGTCCAGTTGAAAATAAACCTTTCTTTGCATTTATAATTTATGAGTTTAGGGTATTCTTTCTGAGAAAAAAGAAAATAGCTAAGACAATGCTCAACTATGAATGATAGAGATGGCTTATGCTTAACCAAATTTCATTAATTTACTTTCAGTTAAAAATTGTCTAAGTAGGGGCTGGGGATTTAGCTCAGCGGCAAAAGCGCCTGCCTGGCAAGCGCAAGGTCGTGAGTTCAGTTCCCGGTACCGGAGAAAAACCAAAAAAAAAAAAAAAAAATTGTCTAAGTAAATTTATTTTAAAGGATATCATTCTAAAGGATATCTTACTCATTTAGAAATTTGTATAATATTCATTTGTTTTACATCATTCTCCATCTTCCTTAAGTAGAATTATAAAAGCTTGAATAATAACTTCAAATAATGGTATGTATTTCAAATATGTACAAAATATTTTTACATACCTAATATCATTTTAATTTAATGCTTTCTGGAATTTTTTTTTTTGAAATAGGGTCTCACTGTGTAGTTCAAGCTGGCATAGAACTCACTTATGTAGCCCAGCCTGGCCTTAAACTCATGGTGATTCTCCTGCCTCAGCCTCCTGAGTGCTGGGATTACAGGCACTACCACATGCAACTGTTTTCTGTAATTTTCAAAAGACATCATTACATTATATACGAAGGAAGTAAAAATCATGAAGTTTGAGTAGCTTGCTCACATTTGATAATCTTAAAAGTATCATAGCTGGAAATATTCAAAACTTTGGGCTTTTGAATCTATAAATATTTTAAATGTATTCAGTTCTACATGTCTGCTAATTGTTATGACATATTTTCCAAAGATATGCAAGTACACTTGCTTATTTCTGAAAGAAACAAAAACACTACTAGGTCACTAACATTCTCTTTTACTAAAAGTTTTGGGTCTCATTTTTTGCTTGTGCTTATTTGTGCTAAAATTAGGCATCAAAATCTAATTTGATTTTCCCAATCCTTTTAGCAGACATTGTATCTACTATGACTGTATATCCTCAATGATTTCTAGTATAGTAAAGGACTGATGAAATTGCCAAGTTAGGCTGCTAGGAAAGTCCGCTAAAAAAAAAAAAAAATGACTTTGAGCAGACACATGAAGGAAAACATAAGATTTATGTCAAGCAAAAAAGTAAAGGTAGTAGCAAATGCAAAACTCTAAGGTGGGATTGATATATTGGAAGAATAGCAAAGAAATAAATTTACCTAGAGTTCTTTGGACATGTTCTCTGGGGTATAGAAGATAAAGTAAAAATGATCAGTAAATAAAGGGCTTGTAACCTTTCATAGGAACTTTAGCTTTAGTTCTGATTATATGGAAAATCACTGGAGGAGTTTGGGCAGAACCTAGACATATTTTATGTCTTTCTGCTTTGTTCTGTATTGATCTTTTACTTCGTATTGTGGAATTTTTCAAATATATTCAAAAGTAGAAAGTAATTGAATTCTTCTGGCTATGGATGTAAAATGAGTTATATGATAGTGCAATTGCCAACTTCCTGGAAGGACGTTTACTAATGAGAGTTGAAATGCAGAGATGGCAATGATAGCATTGTGTGCAGTGGTTTAGACAAGGGTAAGAAACCAACAAATGATACTGAGACCTCAGACTCTAAATCAAGGGAGCAATGGAAGAAAACTTGATTCCATACATGAGAGGGATCTACTTGAGGTAGTCATAAAGTGACATAAATACTCATTATCCTTCAGGGCAACAGAATATCTTTACTTAATTTCCTTCTCTTTGAACTTCTGTTTGCAGTAACTTTGTCTTGACCTGGGTGAAAGCAAACCAGCAAGTGAGCTAGATGATGCAATTTCAGAAAATTCAATCTCCAAAACCAAGAAGGGGACAGAGAGAATAAATAATGGGGAAAGTAAATGAAAAATAATCCTCATTAAGAGGAAAAATTATAAACATATATACCTTGTAGGGAGTATTGCAGTAGTTCAGTTACTGAACTGTTTGTAACTCTAAATAGCTTCTTACTGTATTTTGAATGTGAAATTACAAGTGTTATCCATTACTTTTGTTATGTTAAACAAAAGGACAAATATTTCTGTAAGGACATTATTGATTTTACTTTATGTAACATATGGATAACTTGTTGGATGGACGGATGGACAGATGGTTGGTTGGATGGACAGTAGGGTGGTTAGAGAGAGCTAAGGACAGAAGAAGATACATACATGCATACATATATACTCATGAAGATACGATAGAAATGCTTTACGATATAATCACACTAAACAAGATATATCTTGAGTACTTTAAATTCTACTCGATGACCTTTCACTGCTTTGGGTATATGCTTCTGGAAATAGCTTCTGTTAGTTCCATTTCCTAAAAAACATATATCTACCATTATTTATTAATTTTCAGTAACTTTACTTTGCTGAAAGTATTTATCACATAATACCTAGTAAAGATGTCATTTGTTTCTTTAGCACCTTGCTCATTTCTCTATTAATAGTCACCTCCACTAATAATATGACAGTTTTTAATTATTTTCTTGCACCTACATCTCTTCTTCCTGAGTTATGATGATTTCCATCTAAGAACATCATTCCATTTATGTTTCTAAGGCAGTGTCTCCACAATAGGAGTGTAATAAGTACCCATTGCATCAATTAATTAAATGGAATCTCCTGAAAGTTAGAATTCATCATTTAACTTATATTACTACACAGAAAAAAGTAATTATTTTTTATAACTGACGTCATCTTACTTTCTAACATTCATTCAAACTAATGGAAAAACAATTTATTACTAAAATGTAGAAAACAATTAGAAATAACCCTTTATTTAAACAACCATGACTTGGGCCAGGGATACAGCTAAGTGGCATAGCATCTGCCTGGTAAGTACAAGGTCATTAGTTGGATTCCTGGTACAAAAAAATAAAAAACAAAAAACACTATGTTTTTCAGTCAACTGTATGTTCAGAGTCTTTACTAGGACTATGTGTTCCTTTGCATGATTATCAGTTATGTAAATGCATGGAAAAATGAAGTCCAACATTACTAAAAATATAGATTTTAATTAATAATGGACTTTAAATGTATTATTTATTCATCATTATCTGTCAGCTCTAAGCCAGAGGTCATATAAAGACCAGTGATAGACCACTCAGGGAAGCCAGGAACAAAAATAAATAAGTATGCAATTAAGCACTGTAGATGAATAGGAGGAGGCCCAAATGGAAGAGTAATCAGTATTTCCTGGTGTCTGAGAAGGCTTCAGAAAAGTGATGGCTTTTGCTCTGAGTCTTGTGAAAGGAGTAGGGACTCAGAAGCAAGACTTTCTAGGTAGCTGAAACAAATTCAGTGCAACATGTAATACATGCCTAAGACTGTGGCAAGGTGTCTGGCCAGTTCTGCAACACGGAAGTTTATATAAACGCCAAAACTACGTGACCCACAAAAAGTAGAAAGCCAAGAGCTCTGCATAGTGTTTTTCCATGCTTGGAATTTATGTTTATTCATTAGGAGAGCCATGTAAAGCTTTACGGAAGGAAACAAAATGATCATATCTTCTTTTAAAAGTGATTGCACCTGGCTAGCCATGCGGAGGAAAGTTTGAACTGGAGACCAATTTAGGTGATTCTGTCCAAGGATAAGAGATGATGCCAAGATGTGGCAACAGCTATGACTTTGGAGAGAAATAAGTATTAATAGGTAAATAGCACGATAAGATGGGCATGTTTTTCAGAATGGAAGTTGCAAGTTAAGTAATAGAAGAACTACAACTATGTGTTTGTTGGTGTATAGTAAACATTCTTGTAAATGCTGGTAAGTTTTCTTCAGAATTGCTTTACCATTCATTTATTGGTGTAATTTACTATTATTTATTATTGTTCATTTATTCTTTAAGAAAATAAAAGTAGAAAACTTTAGGGATAATGATATAACACATTACATCCTGTAATGATATATTACATAGAATATATTAATAGAAGATTTCATTGTAATATATAATTAACGTAATATATAATGATATAAATACTATATTGCAAGAGCAGGTAGGGTGACAGCAGGTGAAGGATTTTAATACACAAATGAGCAAAATGTCAGAATTAAGAAAGTAACAAAATATTTGAGAGTAATAAAAATACAAACTAATAGTGTGCCACATTTTGCTAGTATTAATAGAAAAAACTCACAAAATTTACCTAAACTCCAAGATTTTGCGAGTGACAGCTAGGCTTTCAAAACAGACTGCGTCCTCCAGAGCCTAACGCTTGTACAGACTCAGTGGTGAGCCAGTGAGATCATTCATGGACTGTGCACAACTAGAAACCTGGGGTATAGCAGTGTACAAGTTGTGAGCGCCGTGTGTGGTCTGCATACGTCGCATGTGGAAAAGAACAAAGCGTTAGGAAGGTGAATGCGAATAATGAGTACACAAAAATTTGAAGGAACTAGAGAGCTATAAGGAAATACCAAATAAGAGACATTTTCAGGAGAATAAGAAATAAGTGAATTATATACAAGAAAAATGAATGAAGATTTATGGAGAAAGTGCAAGATTTCTGAAGCAGTTTCTTTTTTTTGGGTGATTGGACCCCTGATTTTGTCTAATAAATATCTTGTTGAAAAAAATCAGGTCGTGGCTGGAGGGGAAGTTTTAGACTTTTTTAAAGGACCAATTAGGCCTGGGAAATCAGTTTAGGAAATTAAAAACCGACAACTGTTGTGAGAGTGCCTAGTGCCTTGTCTTATTCTAGAAATAAGACGCTACTTCAATTAGGTCCTGAAAAATGGACTATCTACCTATTTGAATAGTGCTTTCCTCAAAAGAGCTAGAAGGTACACTAAACTGATATTTTACTCTTGCCAGCCATGAGTTAAATAGATTACAAACCATTATAAATGAATTCTTCTCCTTTAATTTTGATCTCCAGACATTCAGACAGATTCAATCAAGACTACAGCTGCATTATTGAATGTGTAACTATAAAGTACATATCAATGAATAGCATACAGGCATAGGAACAGGTTACTACAAGAGGCCATGTATTAATTAGCACTTACCTGTACTCTGAATTAGACATGGAAGGGTGAAATAAGATGAGAGGTTTTAATGAAGAAAATTTCAAAAAGAGTTATGAAGAGCTATTTGAATATATTTTAAAAATAATTCTTACGCTTTAAGATACTCTTTCAAACATTATCTGTCATGGATATCCTTCAGCAAAGAATGAAGATTTACAAACACAGCAACATAGCCTGATTTTCCAAGTTTACTACAGATAAAATGACCTAATAAAGTAAAAGACATTCTATTATTTCTGGGTTGATATATGATTGAAACTAAAATACTAGAGTTGGTATTATTGCTTAATGTTGGCTTACTTCCATAACATGCTAAAGAACATAGGTTTGATCCTCAATACTTAAAATTAATTAATTAAAATATTAGAGTATCATAAGTGTGAAAGAAACTTCCTGGGTTTTATACTTTAACGGTAGTCACTTTTGCCTATAAATCAGCACAACATATAATTTTTTAAAAATCTATGTACTTATGCATTAATATGTTAAATTCTTTCATGTTGCAAGATCCTGGAATTTTTAAATGCTATCTGGTCTTAGGAAGTCAATTAAAAATAATTTTGGAAAGTAGAAAAGACTGGATTTAATTTTATTAGTTAACAAGAAAATTGTAACTCTGGTATTTGTGGTAATGCAATTCTGAGGAATTTATTTAATAGCTATGACACGTCTTTATCTGTTATGCTGATGTTTATTTCTTGTGTTTTTTTGTTTGTTTGTTTTGTTTTTTTTTTGGTTTTTCTCTGGTACCGGGAGCCGAACTCACGACCTTGCGCTTGCCAGGCAGGCGCCTTTGCCGCTGAGCTAAATCCCCAGCCCCCCTGATGTTTATTTCTTTCATCCTGGTTTGATATTATCTATTTCTTCCCCACAGCATGAATTTTCCTTACTTAATTCTTTGGTAACCTCCAGGTTGCTGATCTCTGTTGTCTTCAAGTTTTTCTCTGTCCACTGTTGTACTATTCATTGGTTGATTAGAATGTATATCATTCAAATGTATTCTCTCTCTCAAGATGCTGGAATTACTTTTTTAGTTTCTGCTCTGTGAAAAAAAATTATGCCAAAATCTTCATAATGAGGTTGCTAGGGAATGTAATAAACTAACACATAAAAGTGTTCTGTCAACTGTAAGGTACAACTATATCTATAATTGTAATTATCTAACTGATACTTCTGATATGTATATCCATTATAGAACAGTAACAGAACAAGGTAGATTAGAAAATGTTAATTATAGCATATCTTATTTCAAAGTCCATACATGTTCTTTCTTTTTTTTTTTTTTTTTTGAGACAGGTTCTCACTATGCATCCCAGGCCAGCCTTGAACTCACAGCAACCCTCCTGCTTCAGCCTCCTAAATGCTAGGATTACAGGGTGTGCCTGGACACCCAGCCATACATAATTTTAATGACACAACCCAAGTCATTACCAAATAATTGTTATCAAGGGGGCTGGGGATTTAGCTCAGCGGCAAAAGCACCTGCCTGGCAAGCGCAAGGTCGTGAGTTCGGTTCCTGGTACCGGAGAAAAACCAAAAAAATAAAAATAAAAATAAAAATAAATAATTGTTATCAAGAAAAATTTGTTAAAGTCTACTTTTAATTAAAAAATATGAATTAACCTTGTATATCAATTACTCATTATTTGCAAAAATAAATCAAATTTTTAAATGAGTGCAAAAAAATTAAAATTTAAAAATTGATAGAAGTTCTGCATAATTGAACAGAATTTGACCTATTTGATATATCTATATAGCTGTTTTTGCCTTTCCATTTTAGAATATAATTTTATATACAAGACCAAAAAAAAAGCAGAATCTCAAAGTTCATTTATTGGTTTTGGATTCTTTATCCATTTGTGGCTGAGAAAAGAATAGAGCATTAGCAAAGTGAATAGAGAATGCAGTCAACTGAAAGATCCCTGTGAGTGACAGATACATCCAGAAAACTATGAGGTGAATGCTTAAAGCTGTTGTCCACCCAGATGTGCAGAGTTGAGACCTAAAAGTGTCAAGCCTGTGATGGATTAGAGATTTTACACTAGCAAGTTTGAATTTGACTGCCATAGTTTCAGGGAGGATAGCAACAAAACTAAGACACCTAGCTTGGAGGAAAATTAAATTTACTATTTCATAGCAACAGCAATAGCTAGAATGTCAGCACTTTCTCCATTTCCACAAATGTCAATTATCACAGAATGTCCTGGGGAGGATACACTGATTGCATTGTAGGGAAGGAACCCTGAGTTTAAAGAACCTGAACATTCTGTAATGGGCAGTGAATTGAGCATGGCTGTTCCTCTGTTTTGAAGGAAGATTATAAATTCTGTCTCTGTCTCTGTCTCTCTCTCTGCCTCTGCCTCTGTCTCTGTCTCTGTCTCTCTTTCTCCCTCTCTGTCTCTCTCATCTGTTTGTCTGTCTCAGTGACCAATAAGAAAATATGTTCTTTATTGAAGAAAGAGATACTCTCCGGGTGCAAAGTTCTTTGCTCTTCAAACTTTCTTCAAATGGATAGTCCAGAACAAGAGTTTTGAATGCCTCTATATATCAGGTCAAAGGCAGGGAAGAAACATAAGAAGTTTCTGGAGAATTATCTCCCAAGAGACAATAATGGCCAAGGTTAGGATTAACATTTCTAGTGATAAAACACTTAATTCAGCAGGACTTTTGGTATTACTCTCAAATGCAGCAGTTTATTTCATAGTTCTTTCTAGCACCTAGTTCCAATAATTAAGGATTTTTCAGTTCTCAACATAAATTCTAAATTCAGCATACTTTCGCTATTACTATCTCTAAAAATATTTTCATGTATTATATAATATCTACATATAATGTATATGTATTCTCTCCATATAAATACATATATCCCTATAAACACAATTACTGTTTCTAATAACTTTTTTATTTGTTTTCATATTAAAAATTTTGTTTTTTTGTAAAAAAGCATTCCTAATACTGTATTTCCAGTTGATGCCACTTTAAGATGTAGGTACTTAAGAGAGGAGAACAGCACCTTACCATCAAGAATATGCCCTAAATTTTCCCTCTACCAATGCAATTATGGTCTTCATATGTGACAAAATTTTATGTTTAGTAATTTAAATTGATCAATTTACCAAAAAGAATTTGTGAACAAGTAGTGATTTTATGTTTTCGGAAGTACAGAGAGCAAAACTGTAGTCACAAAGGTACAATAACTCAGCATTAATTAATACGTGGCATCTATAATTCCCTGAAATTAATCAAATTATACACGTATGTATTTCTATAACTAATCAATGAAATTCAAATATCTTAAATCTTTGGTCTTTGTGATGGTTCTGATATTAATTGCTAACATGTTACAAATCAAAGATTGTAAACAGTAAAAAGTCTAAATCATTTTCAAAGTTAAGTTTCAACTCTGTGCTGAGAATGGGTTTGTAGCTTTCTGCACTGGGGCGGGCTTTCGTGTTACATGGAATAGGCTTGGTAAGTCCCTAGGAGGCAGAGCAGAGGACTAGGGAAGTCTAGGAAGGTGGTAATGTGAATGCATTAGTAGCTTTATGCAAGGGCAGTCTCTGTGGTTCGCAATTTCTTCTCATACATTTTGAAGAAGTTGTATGGACTTTTTTATACAAATCCAAAAGTAAAGTATGTTTTCTACATGATCAAGTCTTATTTAGAAAGAAAAAATTGTGCCTGGCACTGTGAAAATACAATTACTTCCCAAGTTAGGAAACTTACTAAATTATGATGCACACTGGTGATCAACACTTTAAATAATTATCTCCCTGCGTGGATTTACACATTAAAGTGATTAATATATCTGCTTGCTGTGACTTTCAAGTGCGGTGCAAGTCCAGGCGGGCTACCTGTAAAGAACAGGAAAGACGTGGGTAGCTTAATGACTCCTGTTCTGAAAAAGTCAGCTAACTGAACACTGCTGTGAAGTGATGGCGTAACTGGCCATTTCTCAGTGTAGCTTAAACTACTATTTAATATATTGCTGTTTAACTGTAAGTGTTGGAAAATAGGAATCATGTGCTCTGTTATATTATAAATTACTTTAAATTAGGAACCGATGCATTACTTTTTATTGCTCCAAAGTATCTAACACAAATTTTGACACATTACAGTCTTTTATTGCCATTAGTATAATGTTAATAAAATTTTTCTTATCCCTGAAGTTTTATTTTTCAGTAAGCTGTTTGCACAGCTCATTTTATAGCCAAACTTTCAAAACTCTGCAAAGTGTTTGCCTAGTGGAATTAGCTTTACACAGGAGAATAGTTTTAATCCCTTATTGACTTGCAAGATACATCCACCTTGATGCTTTCACAGAAACTTATTTCAGTGATGATGATCAAAAGAGGTATGTTGAGCTTTGATCAGAATAAATCTAAAGAAAGCTGGAAATTTGCAAATATGAAATGATTAAAATTCTTTCTCCATTTTCTCTCAGTAAAATGAGATGAGCAAAATATTGCTGATAGCTTATAATTAGTGTGAGGCAAACTAAAGGGGTTTATTTAGAGATGATGGAGAGAGGACTAAAGCAAAACAAAAGTTTAATGTGAGCCCGATGTTATTATTTAAATTAAGAAACCCAGTTTTTCAAACAATAAATTGAATTTAATCTGTTCCTTTGGTTTTCTTCAGTTATTTCAGAACATTGCCAAGAGCCTCTGCCATCAGATTTAACTTGTCTGTGGTAAAATGTGGAATAAGAAAAGGAAGAATTCCTAATCTTGCTAGTAGAACCATTTAGTGTTTAAAGGTTAGTGTTTAAAGGTTTTAGTGTTTACTGTCTAAAGCAGGCACATCTACAGTGTGCAAACACACACCTCTCAAGAGCAACAGTGTTTGAGAATGACCATGATATCTTGTACTTTTCTCTGTTAGCTATGGGCATACTAAGGCTGTGGAAGTTCAGGGTTATCTCTTAACTCAGAGTAATGTATCTGAAACACAACACAGGATAACCTTCACTTTTTCAATACATTTTATTCTTTTAGAAGCACTCTTTCCATCACAAATTGTTTGAATTTGATTTAGGGTTCAACACCCCATAACGTAATGTTGTCAGTTTCAGGTAATAATATAGCTATAATATGGTGTTGTCAATTTCAGGTAATAATAGCTAGTAGGAACATAAAAATTTCTGAGGAAAGTGTTAGTAAAATTTTCTACTAATAATTAAATATTTTATGATGTTCTTTTCAATGCAATTTCTTCTTGGTAACTGTGACACGTGAGCTTTTAAGAAAGGTGATTCAGCAAGTTATTCTAAATTACAAATGTGGGCTTGATGAAGCCAAGCAGTATCTGCAATAGACACTATGTGCTTAGAGGAATGCTCGGCATTTTTAGAAAGGAAGGGGCATTCAGAAAAACAATAAGCAGCAAGGCAAATACAGATCTCTATTAATTTAACTCTACAAAATTAATCCAGTACCACCAAATGTGCAGATGTATCTTTCATAAGTCTCATGATGTCTTTAAAAAGTACAAACATACAACCAAGCAATCTGGATTTTTCTCTTTCTTTGGCCCTCACTGAGTTGGTAAAGATGGCTTAACTTTTATGATCCATATTTTGATTAGAAATGTTTTTGTGAATAAGCTATAGAACACATAAACACACACAGTTGTTCCTCATAATGAAATAGCACACTTTTCAATATGTTCTTTCCTAATTGTCTGCTTAAAATGAGATTACAAGTAGCAGAATGTTATAAAGATGTTATCCTCTCTGTGTCATCTTTAAACTTCAAACATATATATTTATATATACATTATAGTTAAGAATGAGATAGCTATACATAAAACCATAAACATCAATCTATATCTATATATAAATATATGTATATATTTGAAGTATATACTTCAAAGAATCAATAACTTGGATCTCATCCTACTGAAAAGTTTCTGCACATCTAAAGAAATTACCAGCAGAGTAAAAAGAAAACCCACAAGTTGGGAAAAATTTTAGCCCACTGTCCCTCAGACAAAGGGCTTCTATATAGAACAGACAAAGAATTAAAAAGCATCAGCCCCCCAAATTCAAAGACCCAATCCAAAAAGGGGCAGCTGAGATGAACACACACTTCTCAGATAAAGAAATATAAATGGCAAATAAATACATGAGAAAATGTTCAACATCATTAGTCATTCGAGAAATGCAAATTAAAACAACACTGAGATTCCACCTTACCCCAGTAAGAATAGCTAGCATTAAGAAATCAACCAATAACAAATGCTGGCAAGGCTGTGGAGAAATAGGAGCTCTTCTCCACTGCTGGTGGGAATGCAGACTGGTGAAACCACTGTGGAAGTCAGTTTGGAGATTCCTCAGCAAACTAGGTCTAGAGGTCCCATTCAACCCAGCTATCCCCCTGCTGGGTATTTTCCCAGAAGATCTAAAAACACAATATCACAGCGATATATATGCACCCATGTTCACAGCAGTGCAATTTGTAATTGTTGAACTGTGGAAGTAACCCAAATGTCCATCCACTGAAGATTGGATAATAAAATTGTGGAACTTTTATATAATGGAATATTATTCAGCTATAAAGAAAGATAAACTCGAGGCTTTTATAGGTAAATGGTCACAACTAGAGACCATACTCATAAGTGAAATAAATCAGACCTACATGTGTAAGCAATGTATTGTCTCACTAGTGTAAGAACGTGAAAGAGTGAATTAACAACTAGGAGATATGATAGACATTGTGAAACAAAAGGAAAATGCTCAAAAGTAAAGGCCAACTGGGGTGTGGGAAAAAAGAAGGGAAAAAAGGGGAAATTATGTGTGTATGTATATGCAGCATAGCTAACATAATTACACTACTGTCTTCTATTGCTTTACTGAAAGTAACAGTTAATGATTACTTGTTTGATCAACATTGCATGTCTCTATTTGTTTTCCTGAGAAACCCCTTTGAAGATATCAATACGTAATATGACAACCATTGTTAATTTCCTGCAACTTTGTAACTCTGTTTTGTTTGTATTGTTCTTATGCTATTTTGTATATGGATGTCCGTTTTTTAATATGTTTTCCTTCTTTTATTTTTAATATAAATAAAAATATATGTGTATAATGGTGACTACTATGTGTAAAGTACATTATTAAAAATGAATCAAAGAAAGCACAAAACAAGTATAACATAAGATATTGTTTTGAGAAGACCCAATTATGGATGGAAAGAAATACAAATATTAAAAAAAATTCAAAAACAGAAATAGTTCATATGGTGGTTACTAAATAGAATAGCTTTGTCCAATTACCATAGAAGATTGATCTGGAAGTAAAATGAGAAATGAACTAAAATGAAATGAACAAAGCAGGTATTCAAAATTATGTTAGGAAATATATCTATTAATAGTGATATGAATTAAGAAAAAACAAAGTGATGAATATTTATGTTTTAGAAACTTTTGTAAGATTATTTTGAATTCTGTATTTGATTTCTTATACCCCAGACAAGAATGGAAATTACTAACCTTTTTAAAAACATTAGGGCTGGGGATTTAGCTCAGTGGCACAGTGCCTGCCTGGCAAGTGCAAGGTCATGAGTTCAATTCCCAGTACCGAAAAAATAAATAAATAAAAATAAAAAGATTAAAAATTTTTGCCCAGTGAAATTGTTTTAGGATTGAAAAGAAGAGTAGACTAGAAGGGTGTTAGGCTGTATAATCATAATCATAAATATTTGACAACCCCTTGGTAAGGAGATTAACTGTAGAGACAAGGGAATTTATTAAATCATTAAGTATCTCAAGAAGGATCTGCTATTATCTCAGGAAAGCAAACATATTTTTGGAATATACCATAAGATATTTTCAAAAATAACTGAAGCAAGTAAATTAGTAATAGTTTCCAGTAGAAGTGATGGTAAAGAAATATTCTGTCATCAATAAAAATAGGTAACAAATACAGTACAGAAAGGAGTGTAGTGAGGGAGAACATGAATTCAGGTTTCAGTATGTCAATTTGAATCATCAATAGAGCATCCAAGTTGAATGTTCTCTAGTTAAGGCTGGAACCACCTTGCAGTGATGCCAAGAGTCAAATATTTTTCCAGTGGATTTTTGCTCTTGCCTATAACTGGAAACAAACGTGCTCTCTGCTAAGCTGGCATAAATTGTTCAGAAATGCAGACGTTTGCCTGTGCAGCAAGCAAAGATGTTTCTGGAAGGTCATAAATATTTATGATGATGATTAATAGATCCATTGAATTTGTGATATGATATTGAATATATTTATGCCTGTGTCTTGCATATTTTCATACCTCAATACTGAATAAATTATTTAAATTTGATTAATAGATACACTAATGATAGTAAATGATCACTCAAATAGTTCTTTGGTACTGTAGTACCAAACAAAATGTATCAGAATTATTCTATGATATTCTTCATCTGTAATTTAGCGTATATGTAAACTCTTCGATGTAAATACATATGGAGTAATGGAAAAAAATCTGAAATGATCAGTAGTGCCAAATGGGCTGAGTATGACCTGATCAGTTATGAGTAAAATCAGTCCTCATGGGAGTAACAGGACCTTCAGTGGACTCTGAGGACTGAGTGAATTTTCATAGAATTTCTGAAGGGAAAAAGCAATAATTATATTATGAGGGAGAAAATGAGAAACAGAGAGTTAGAAGGGTTTAATAAAAAAGGAGATAAGAGGAATTAAAATATAAAATACTGAATAATGCCTAAACATTTTAGGGAAAATAGATGAATAGAGCAAATGGAGTTGTATTATAGGATGTACAGATTTCTCCACTACCTGAGAATGCAGAATAATGTCTTACAAACAATAAGAAACTAAGGCATGGTTTTAAATACAGACTGAATAAATTGAGAATGAAATTTTAGCAGGATTGGAAGAGAGTGGTCCTGAATAGGGTGGTGGCTAGCAAGACTGACGGAATCCAGGACCTATTTTAACACCTTGAACAAACAGGTACTGACTAAATTTTTTACTGAATGAATTCACAAATGCAAGGAACAAAGTTTACTTAAGATGCAATGAAATTGTTCAGGATGGAGATGTTTATACAGAGCATATAATCTCTTATTTCAGTTTTAGAAACTGAGATTTCAAACTATAAACAATAAACCCTTATTAAATAGATGATAATCATAAATTGTAACAGTATGAAATCCATTTCACTTGGCACTAATAAGAACTATCATTAGAGCTAATTTTATGTCGTCTCCTCATTTTGAGTGTGTCATTAATCTTCTCTATTTGTACTGTCAGCTTAGACAATTATTTTTCACCTGAATGGAATAAAATATATCTGTATTTATAATAAAATTTATGAAACTGCTTCTTATTTCATATACAATTTTTTCTTGTTTCCTCAAACACTTGACAAGGAATCATTCAGATGAATGTGATGTGAGCTTTAAAAGTCAGTTTGAAATGAGAGCAAAATAGAATCTGAAAATTGTCTATTGTATCAGCCTTTGTCATTGATATTAAAATATAAATTATATCCTCAAGTGATTTAGGCAAAATTGAGATTATGTCAGTAGAATGGACTAAGAAATATTTCCATTTCTTAAACTATTATGATTCTGTCCTTTGCCAAAATTCTTTTCCATTGAGCCTAATAGGACTTTCAATGTAATATAATGATGTATCTTTTCAAGAATAATAAGTTCATTTCAAGAAACCAGCTGATATTCTAGCCATGCTTGAGCTAATTCCCCTTTTGAAAATGGCCATCACAGATTACAGTGAACTCATCACTGATGAAGTACTGATAGCACTGGTGAACAAATCAACTAGTATTGCTGAGTTGTCATCATTATTGTCTATTTTCCCCTCTTTGTTTTTGAAAACAGACAAAATCTAAATGAGGAAAAATACAGAGAAAACTTCTCTAGGACTGGGGAAATTGCAGTTTAACCTTGCATGATTTGACTTCTCTACTAATAACCTCGCTATTTCTTGTGTTGCTACAACATTTCATGATAAATGAACACTTTCCTTTCTCATACACATTATGCTGATTAATCAAAAGGCTCAGGGTTTAGGTAGCACTGAAGGTAACCATTGGTTTTCTGCGATTTGTTAGCAACTGTATAAAATAAATATGATAACACATTTTATTTATATAAGATCTATTATAAGTCACTGAAGTAGAAATTATTTCTTCTATAGCTTGCAAAATGTAATATCTTAACATTCATGTTATTCATTCATGACAAACAGAAATCTTCAAAGACTGCATAGGAAACTGCCACTTCTCTAAAAAGTATCCCTTCAAATAAGAATTATTTTATAGAATTCCCTTCTAGGAATTTATTTTTTAGCATAAGAGCCAATAGCAAAATAACTTTTGAAATGTTATGAAATATAGTGTATGAAGTTTTGTCACTCTGTTTTGAAAGTGAAATTGTTTTCATAGCTGTGATAGCCCAAGGATACAGTATTAGAAGATTTAGTGCTTTCTTTGGCCTAAAGTAAGTTTAAATTTGTTTTCTCTTTATTTGTTTCTTAAATCCCATTCTCATATTTTATGGATCACTATGACCAGATAAAACTTATAAATGTTGTTATTATGCTGCCTACAGATTCTGCTTGCTATGGTCCCATTAAAATTATGTCTTAATTAATGCAGTATTATGGCTTGAGATACAGATATTTACATAAAATTTATATATGCATGTATGAAAATACAGTACTAAAATATATTTTATTAAATTGTGCACAATAATAAAATGCATTTTAAATAAATATTTTCATATTTCTTGCTACTTATAATAAAGGAGTATGTTATAATATAAAAATGTGCTACTGTTAAGGAAATACTCCTGTATTTCCTTAATCATAATATTTTCACTATACAATTAAGTGTATCACTCTCATACTAATATTAGCTTTAAAAATTGATCCATAGTATTTTATTCTGTTTACTTATGATCAAAGGTGTATTTTCAGTGTAAAGGTCATTTTTATACATACATTGGTACAAAGAATCCTAAACAGTATTTTAGATAAAGAAGTTATTTTCTTGACACATTGCATAATTTTTTCAGAAAAGAAACAAAAATTTTTTTTTGAAATTGAGTAAAAAATGATTCATAATGTTTTCTCATTGGATGTCACAGAAATAATTCCAAATCTAGATTCTGGGGTAGTATGTTTCATGTTTATGGGAGGAATCTTTCAAATTACGGCCAGTGATATAGCTCAGTGGCAGAGCACCTACCTAGTAAACACAAGGTCCTGAGTTCCATCCTTGGTACCAAACAATTATGTTATTGCTATGAATTATTTTAGAGTCAAGATTTCAAAGTTATTTTGCAAGTATTGGAATAAAAAAACTATGTAAATATTTTTGGAAAACTGTCAGTTAATGGCTGCCTTTGTGGATGTGTACAAAATTCAAAATACTCATGAATTTTTCCACATTTTCCTAAACAGGGCTATTTTGAGCACATGGCAGAACTTACAAATCATAAACAATCAAGTTATTAGTGTTATAATAAGCACAGTGGCCCTTTAAAATAAATATTTTATTCACAGATGCATTTCTTTTTCTCTTAGCCAAAGCAAATTTAGTGCAAAAAGACAATAAAAGATTAAGAAAAGTAGAGAAAAACAGTATTGCTTTCAAGTGCATACTTATGAAGAATATACTAATCAACAACCCATGCCATTTTGCATAGCTATAATACAACTAACAAAATAACTGTCCAAAGTCCTATCTATGAATACCTAAACTGTTCTAATTTTTCATATCAGTCTGAAGGTGAAAACTGTTCATCTTTCATATCAGTATAGTCTGAATTCTATACCGAATATTTTCATAGACGTTTCTTAGCAGTGTAGTCTTCTGCAGCTACATGGTTATTCTGTGACTATCAGTCATTTCTAGGTTCAAAGAAAACTAAACAAGTGTAGAAAGAAAAAAAAAAAAAAAACAAGTGTAGAAAGAGATAAAATATGTTTGCTAAATGACTGAGTAGCTGCCAGATTTGTTAAGGAAGGAACACATTGCCTATAGCCAAGTACTATGATATATATACCATATTAATTCAAACATTTACACAAAAATAAAGAACATTAAAATATTTAATGAATTTGTATATGTATACAACAAGATTTTTTAAACATTTTACATGTTGTCACCATATTGAGAGAGTATTTTTTTCCCTCCAGGCTACTTAAACAGGTTATAAAAGATCTTAATAAAGGTGTTATTTTTCTTACAAAGGTGTTTCCCTGTAATTAGTGTAGTGTGCTGTATTTACAAGACAATTATAGTTTTAACCTTTTAGGTTTCTAATTTCTCTTAGATACACAACTTTCTCCTGTCCCAAGGATCAGGAAGCACTAATACTTGAAATCTGAATTTTTGGAACTTTACATTTTAAACCAATTAATTATTTTTCCAATTCACCTTCTGTAGGTTTGTGTTAGTGTTAAATTTTAACATAATATTCCAAAAGACAATTACTATTAAAAAAAAGAAAAGACAAGTACTGTTAGAAATTGTAGAAAAAGGTACTATATTATTATTTATTAAAAACAGTTCAAATTTTCTGATATACAGAAATGATATATATGAAATAAAACAATGAACACTTAGAATTTCAAGTTTATAATATCATTTCACATGTACATTAAAATTTTTTGTAGTATACCATCCCAAAATTTATATTCTCCATTTTTTTCCATTTACTACTTGATATAAATGGTTGTATGTTTTTGTTTTTTATCATACTAAAGCATGGAACAGAATGGCAATACAGGATATGTTCTCAGTTTACTTGCTTTTTTTTTGTTTTGGTTTATTTTGTTGTTGTTTTTTCTCCGGTACCGGAGAAAACTCACGACCTTGCTCTTGCCGGGCAGGCGCTTTTGCCACTGAGCTAAATCCCCAGCCCCTCAGTTTACTTGCTTTGATTCTCTGAGTATTACATTCAATTTGCAATTTCTTTATAACTATTATTTATGAAATCTGCTTGTTGTTGATTCCTTATAAGAATACAAAATAAGTCATTAATAAATGAGTAGACTTTATTATTCATTTTCCAGTACCTATACAGAGTCATAGTGTTTCCTTCACAGATTCATAGGTTTCTGGTTCTTGTTTGTCAACTGTGATGTTTGTGATTAAGCCAGCTAACCTACCAAACAAACAAACAAACAAATGACAATTTGTTGGTTCAATTGGTTTATCCAGAAAACCAACAACTCTTATAAGTAACTGACAGCAGGAAACAGTAGCACTCAAAAGCAGTTCATTATATTCTAGTCAAATTGTAAACAGGTATTGCATACTTAGGTAGGAAAATGAAAGAATGCTAGTGTCTTGTGGTACAGCCCTAATACTCAGTGTTATGGTATTTCAAAGTGGAATGTTTGTAAGGTAATTACAGCTAAATGAGGCCACGAGTTTGGAACACTCATGGTGAAATTAATACCCTTAGAGGGAGCAAGAGCTCTGATTGTCTCAACATGCGTGCACTGAGGGACTTCTACCTAAACATGCCAAGAAGTTGGCTGTCACAATAGCAAAACAGTGAAGGAGCCCTCATCAGAACTAAAAAAGGCATTGTAAGTGAGGCTAATTAATTTGTTAGTATTAAATAATAAAGAAGAATGAAGTTATCATTTTAAAACACTAGAATAATACAGATGAAAGTATCATGGAATGACTTCAGGCATCTCCATCTTGTGTTGTAATTCTTGGAAGCTGTCTGTTATGTTACTCTGTTTATAGGTCTTCTATGCATTCTGTCCCTCACAGTGTACTCTCTGATTATGGAAGATGTCTGAGAATTTTCATCTCCAATTTTCTAGGTGGAACAGAATTCTAAAAATTTAAAGTTGAATATGTCTCTCTTCAACTGAAATATATTGGCCCAAAAACCAAACTCTAAAATTTTATATAATGCTAATTATTAATAGTACCCTATGCTTTCCTTTGTATTGAATCATATTATATTTTTCTGAGTTATTTTCTAGAAGAGAAACTATTCTGAAATATTATTGATTTGCAAATAATTGAATAATTTTTTGAGGTAAAATGCACAACTAATACTTAAAGGTTAAGTTACTGGTATTTCTAAATGTAAAACTCTACAAATGGCAAGGATATTGAAAAAGTTTCAAAGGCTTTTTATTTGCAATAAACAAAAAATGTAACTACCAAAATGGTATTTGTATTTAGTACTGTAAAAGAAATTCCAATTGTAGATTATTATTGCACAAATATTTGCAGATAAACAAGAGCATATCTCTATTTTGGAATCATTAAACACCTTGACTTTTTGTTACATTTAACAATGAAGCTAACACAATAGCTTAGAGTTCTTAAAAACTGAAGCATATAAAAACATTATTTTTACTATCCTCTGTTTCATAAGGAGAATCAAATGTTATATTATTCTTGGGAAAGCTCAAGACAATATAAAGATACCTCAAGTTTAAAAGGCATTTTGTTATTTTTGAATTTGTGCTTGAATTTTAGATAAAATAAAATTATGTAGTCTTGTCAAAGTAAATAAATGAACACAAATTGTGGTAACGATAAAGAAGACAGATTTCCAAATAATATTTTAAAAATACAAAACAATATTAGACAACTCTTAGGAATAATCTAATTTCTTTTAAAATAATAAAATTTTTCAAAATGGTCAGAAGTGTGCCAATTTAAAATATTTTACACAATATTATATTTATAAAAAGAATAACATTATTAGCGGAGAAAACAACTTAGCCATTTTATAGAAGTAAAATAATATTTCATTTTTACATTGTATATCTTCCATATATGTTACATTTTGAAATATCTGATCTAAAATATCTTCTCCTTGTGTTTATACTTATGGACATGGAATAATTCATTTCCCTTTTAAATTTATTACTTGATAGTTATTATAATCCCAGGAATTTTCTTTTGTCTATTCTTGGATATTTTATTTCCACGAAGTTCCTGACTTTATATCATATTTAAGAAAATTTTGAAATGTGTATTATATATCTTTTCATCCATTTATTTAGACCTACGTAAATAGGAATCTACTCTATTAGATTAATGTCAACGGTTTTTTTAACTTTTATCATCAACATATATATTTTTATCAAATAAACTGTCTCTCTTAAAAAACAAACAAATCAATCTTGTATGAAAACTTTTTCTTTGAGTTTTTATTGTAATTTTAACATTTAACTAGAGTAAGCAATACTTTTTTAATCATAAGGAAAATTTTAAATAAGAAAACAAAGCCTGTCTATTTTTAATGAATATATATTTTTCTCATTTAACAAATTGTATAATTTAACCAATATTTACACACCTAGTGCATTCTACTCATTTATATCTATGTTTTGTAAAAAATTAAAAACATTAGAATTTTTTTTTTCTTTATTCCTATTTGCATATTTGAAACAGGGTCTCAGTATGGCTGGCCTTCAGCTCACTATCTAACCCAGTTGGCCTCGAACTCAGAGAGAGGTCATCTTCTTACTTCAAGCTCCTGAGTCCTGGGATTACAAGCATGTGTCTCCATGTCCAGTTTAGAAATATTTGAAAAACCATTGTTTTAACTTCTTCCTTAGAAATTGGAAAATTATAAAAGAATTTTCATTAATTTGTAACAATCTACTGCTTTAAAATTACCAAAAAAATGTAAGTCAACACGGAACGTTTGGATAGGTAGCATTTACAAGATTCACTCTTAGAACGTAACATTTTTTTCAATTTATGGGCTGGGATTATGGCTCAGTGGCACAAGCACCTGCCTAGCAAGTACAAGTTCCTTAGTTCAATTCCTAATACCAACAAAATAAAATTTTAAAAAATATTTATTTCAATTTAACAAGACAGATTTGTATTTTGATAAACTAAACTTTGAAAGAAGTACAATTTACTAGTCTATTAACTTTAACATGCAATATTTTAAGTGTAAAATATGAGAAATTAACTCTGCCTAATATTTGCTGTTGTTCTAACATATCTGCATGGTGATAAAACTAAGAACAAGACAAATCTTAGTATGAGCTAAAATTGGTATGTTTTCCAATTTTCCATTTTATGAGCTAAAATTGGTAAATTCATTATGGGGTGTTAAAATAATGAAAATATGAGATGAATTCATTTTAATCTGAATGATCTTTTACATTCATATGTCCAAATTTTAAAGCATTCAAAAATATTTATCTAAATCTTAACACTTTACACAAGCTCCCAGTTAAACATTATGCATTCTACTTTTCCAGGAAAATATTTTAAGTATTTATCTCTTTTATTTATTATCTTATCTGGATAAGATATTCCTACTATGTGCTCCAAATGAAATAATGGGTAATTTTTCTAATCAAGTAATACCAAATTTTCTCCAAAAATATGAAAAAGAAGGAAGAAAGAAAAGATTCATGAGAGCTAGTGTCCTTCCCCTCTCTCTATAGATAAATTGATATCTAAATTAAAATATATATATAAATTTATGTATGTGACTTTACAGCCATATGTAATTTAAGCACTATAAAGGAAAGGTTTAAATGAAAGAAAAACATATTTTGGTACACATGTTAGAAATAAGTATTTTCTTTTTTAATTAATAACAACATAACTAAAACGTAAAAAAAGTAGTCCCCTAAAAATTTCATTATAATTTTTCCATTTTATTCCATACTCTTTTCTGTTTAGTGTTCAGAATAAAAGCGAGTGGGAGTGCGGCTGAAGTCAGTATATAAGAAAGGAAATAGAGCCAAAAATGTACATAATTATCTTCACCTACATAATTCCAAAGCATGTGATAACTAATAACTACACTCCTTATTCAGAATTAGACCTAATTTCTCAGACTTAGACCTTATTTCTCATACATTTTTCCACGTGTTTTGTAGTTTTTTTGGCATTTACAGTCATAATTTAGAGAGGCTAAATATAATACAATGTTAAAATTATACTGTTAAGTCAATTATTGTTATTTGGCAGCATAGAGTTGTTTAGTAGTTCAGTAAATATTTAGGGACATGTATGTGTCATTTGTGATTAATACATAAGGTAAGGTCAGTGAGTAAAGTTAAGTTTTCTACCCAGTAGTATTTTCATATGAAAGATTTGCCAGTCACTAACAATACACAAGAATCCATAAAAGATAAAAAGTGTTTTACCCATTGTATCTTCCAGTAGGTTTGTTTTTCTGTTTTAATGTTAGATCTTTGATCCATTTTTATTTTAATATAGTACATGGTTAGAGATATGGTTTCAGTTTCGATATACTGCAAACAAATACCATTTTCCCAGCATCACTTGGTGTGTAGGCTATCTTTCTGCCAGTTTATGCGTTTGATCCCTTTGTCAAAAATCAAGTAGGTGAAGGTGTCTGGGGATATCTCTGCATCCTCTGTTCTGGTCCACTGATTCATATATCTGTTTTTGTTCCAGTACCATGCCATTTTCATCACTACTGCTTTACAGTATAGCTTGAAGTCAGATGTTGTAAGGTCTCCCAACAGCAAGAATCAATTAATGAGATTATACAAAACTTTTAGCTTCCATACAGCAAGAGAATCAATTAGTGGAGTGAAGAGTCAACCTGAAGAATGGGAAAAAAAAAATTTGCTTTCTAGTTCTCAGACAGAGGGCTGATATCTAGACTGTATAAGTGTCAAAAATATTACACCATCCATAGTAAACAGTTCATATTTGCATCAGATAATGTTTAGATTAATGGAGGTTATTCAGGTCCTGTGAGGGAATATCTTTACTCTATCTATTTCCCCATCTCCTCCTCTTCACCCCTTGCTCTTGGTCCCTTGGACATTTCCCATGTGCAAGATCATCCCCTTGTCTCCATCTAGCCTTATTTTATTATTCACTTCGTACTCTGTGTTGCTCAATGAGAGATACTATATAGTATTTAAGTTTGTGTGTCTGGTTTAATTTCACTTAACATATATTTCAGCTGCATCTATGTTGTTGAAGGTTAATTTGTTTTGTTTCCTTCAACAGACTTGTGTTGTCAACATAGGTAATTATAGTTAATTTACAAATAGTGTTTGCTAAGTGGAAAGGAAATGGAAAAATGTCCTATAGGAGTTACTTTTTTATTTTAAGGAGAAAAACATTAAAATATCAATGAAACAGAGTTTCAAAACAGATTAGTAGGAGAGTTGTAATAATTAATATACTGCATATTATTGTCTTCATAGTACTTATTCAGAATACAAGACATATGCATGGTATCTTGACCAAACAATATTAGCACAAACTTTTTTTTTCAAAATATTAAGAGAAAATAGCTGTATAACTATCTTTTTTTTTTTTTTTTTTTTGTGGTACTGGGGATCGAACTCACAACCTTGCACTTGCCAGGCAGGCGCTTATGCCACTGAGCTAAATCCCCAGCCCTTGTATAACTATCTTAACTCTCTTGGGTATAAATATTTTTTGTGTTTCTTATTTATGATAAATAATATTAAATCATCTGTTCCATATCTCCTTGAAGATGTGTATTTTATTGTATTTCTTTACTTTTCCAGAGAAGTTTACACTTGCTGTAATTTTCCCAATGTAATACCAATATCATAAGCTTAAACTTCCGATGTTAAGTGCTGATCTCTTATGCTCATTCACCTAACAAACATTATTAACAGTGATTTTTATTGTTCACAGATATTGGCTGACCTAGAAAACCATGCATTATTTAAGAATGATCTAGAATGTCAAAAGCTGATTCTGGAAGCAATGAAATATCATCTCTTGCCAGAAAGAAGAACTTTAATGCAAAGCCCAAGAACTAAACCCAGAAAATCTACAGTTGGAACTCTGTATGCAGTAGGAGGGATGGATAACAACAAAGGTGTGTGAATCCAGATCTGTATTAATACATCCATGATGTCAGACCATGACTTAGTTTTTATGTTTAATCTGTCTTCACCAACAGTACTACATAAATTGAGCTTTAAAAATTATGATTTAAGTTTAAGGGAAAAATTAAAGGGTCATTTTTTACTTCTCTGTAATTGCTATTTTTTCTCATTAATCATTGAACGATTTATTTCTTTTTGTGTGTGTGCTTTATATCCCAGCCTTCACAGAGAATCAAAGGGAAATTCAAAATGCTTATTTTGAAAGCAGAGGCTACATAATTTTTGACTAGACAATACTGAGAGCTGCATTTTGGTTCTAGGTAAAGGAAATGTAATGTGCCAGGTATATGATCATTGAGAATATGATCATGAGGAGACAAAAACTTTGAAAACTGAGAGCATCATACAGTAAAAAAAAAAATAAAATTATAAATGAGTATAATGGCATTAAAATCAGTAATTCATAAATTTATGTTTCCCAGTTTAATTCATCAGAAGAAAATAGTTTGTTTAAAAACTGGATATATACATTTAAAGAGTGTTCTTACTATTCTGCAGTTATTGGAAAAATCTCCATGAATAAGTGTTCCCTTTAGCCTTAATTACATGTCTTTATTTTCTTGATCAAGTCTAAAAGACAAATAATAAACAAAGTATAAATTCCATATGTTTGTGCTTATTGCTAGTATAATTAACCATAATATATTTCAATACATGTGTAAAACATAGTTGAGAAACATGGAGTATGGGCAAATATGTAAGTGCTTTCCAAAGAACTTTGTTACTTGAAAACCAAGCCAAAGCAGCAAAACTTACTATAAAGCGAGAAGTCAAAGTAACAGCTAAAGGAAAACAATTTATATAGTCAATAGAAAATGACATATATTCTAATTTTTAGCCTGCCATAAGGTATCCTATGGTTATTAGATGGTTTATATAGTTTAGGGGTTTTTTTTAAAGCTCAATTGGTATTTACTAGAAAGTTGATTTCAAGTAATTATTACATTAGATTACTCATATTAACTCATGATAATGGAACAAAGAGAATTTTAAAAGCAAGAGGGCATGTACAGCTACCTAGCAAATCAAGACTGTGAAATGGCCAAATGTTTCTGACTTCATGAGGTCAGTTATTGTACTTGTACTAGTATGGTACTGGATAAGGGAAGATGGTAATCATTACAGTGTTTTTAAAGTACTAATACCCTCCAAAATTTAAACCAAACTGCAGTTCAGCCATCTGAGTACGTTTCTTTCTAAAAAAAAAAAAAAAAAAAACCTGGATATCTGATGGTTAACTTTATGTATAATTTGCCTGAGTTAAGGGATAGTAAGATATTTTTAAGACATTATTTCTTAGTATACCACTGAGAGAGTTTGTTTCTATAAGAGATTAGAATTTGAATCAGTAGAAAAAGGAGAATATAATATCATTTTCACCAACAGGTGATCATCTCCCAAACACTTAAGGGCCTGGATGAAACATAAAGGCAGAGAAAGGGAGAATTCACTCTCTTTTCTGGAGGTGGACATCCATCCTCTCCAGCCTTAGCCTTTCACGGCTACAGAATTCAGGTTCTGCAAGTTGCCAGAAGCCTGCAGGCCTTCTAATGAGATGTACTCCCCTAACTCCTCCGGTTGCCAGGCTTTCGGCCTCCGTTGCTGGCTTTCCTGGTTTATCAGCAGCAGACTGAGGATGGTGGGACCTCTCTCCTTCATAACCTCAGGAGCCAATTCTCACAGTAGTTCTCTCTTTTATATCTATGTATCCCACTGGCTCTTTCTCGCTGGAGAATTCTGAATGATTGTCTCTAAATACAGACTAAATTGGAAGTATATTTCAATTTTTTCATATGCAAAGTTTTCAAGATAGTTTCTTTATAATAATGTTGTTAATCATCAGTCACTATTACTGTTTTCTGCTTCCTTTGCTTAGAAATATATTACGTGAATGACAATTTTGAGAAACCTGTGAATTCAATTTGAAATGAATATCATTCTTGAAATAATGCAGCTTCTCATACTTTCTTAACAAATTACGAGAACTCCTGAGAAAGGTAACATTGCTTCAACAATGAGTTTAGGTTTTGCTTAGTAGAACTGAGTTGAGGTCATTGTCTTTGAATAATTGATTGATTGATTCATTTATTCATTAAAGAAAATTCATTTACTACTTACTCTGTGCCATAACACTGGCTTTAGGAACTTGAACTTTTTATTCAACTTAAGAGCTGCAATTATTACAGTTATCAAATAAAATCAAGGCAAACTTCAAATACACAAAATAAAACAGTTATCAGATTAGTTATATATGCCTTTTTAAGAAACAGGGAAATGATGTAAAATCTGTTTTGCACTCCTTCCTTTTCTCTTTCTCCATGCCTAACTTCCTAAAACGAAAGAGCATTTTTAAAGTGTTTAAAGTCAAAGCAAAATGCTTTAAATTTGCTTTCTTAATTTCGTGAAACAGAAAATGAGAATCTAACAGTGAAACAGTTCAAAAATTAAGCTGAAAAGCCAAAACATTTAGTCTTGCTAAGGAAACAGAACTATTGACCTGTATCTATATTGGTTTTGTGAGATTATGAAATGCCAAATAAAAGCACCATGTAATACAATTATCCACATTTTAAAATAAAAATATTTAAATTAATCTTTTAATCTGTTAATTTTATCTTTTCATCTGATTCTCAAGGACTCTAAATAAATATAATAATCCAAGTCTCAGATTTCATTAAATATGGTTTTTACAATTACCTAACTTCAAGGTCAATTGAGTGCCATTTGTAAAAGCAAGAACACCATTCTCCACAAATATGTCTCTATGAGATCAATTAAATTTTCAGATGATAGTGTTTGGGTTTCTTTCTTTTTCTTTTTAGTACGAGGATTCAAACTCAGGTCCTTGCTCTTGCCAGGCAGGCGCTTGTGCCACTCAGCTACATCCCTGGCCCCACATGATAGTATTCTGTGGTGAAAAGCGAAATAAATATACTGACTGGATATGAAAAAATAAATTGCTATTAGCAAAATGCTACTCTGCCATTATATAAACAAAGGAAATGATTATTTTGAACGTTTACCTGTTTAAAATTTAGTCTTATTGGATTTCCTAGAATATTTAAAGCTTGAAAATGTTCTTTCTGAAGTATTTTTCAATTATTTAATTGCAAGAATATTAAAGTAGGAATTTGCTTTAATGTAATATATATTCATCTACATATAATTAATAATTTTAATTATTTCAGTAATGCCAGTGATATCTTCAGTAGTGAATTTTGCAATTTTGATACTTTTGTTAGAGCATAAAGTAATATTAGACTGTAATTTTTTGTGTTAAAATATTAGCAAGAATATGAATTTCTCCAATCTTTCAAACAGAAAAATTCATTAGGAATTTTGAATCTTTTTCCTTTGAGATTTTTAATTCCAATTTAATTATTATTGCTTTTATTCAGTAAACATTTATAGATATGTGAATACAGGGAAATTTTAAAAAGATATTTCTTACTAAATAAGAAATGAAGCAGAAGACAAGGCTATTCGAGGAAGTCTTCAAGAATTTTTACCACATCATAGTAGTACAGAAATTGCTCCTTAGAGATGGGCTACAATTTAGATGAAAATCTATAGTTCAACACCAAGCCTCAGAGAAACTATTCTTGCAGGAAGTTCTGAGGGATTTAAAAGTGAGTTAAAACATTTTCAAGGTAATTGCATTATGCTTTTACTGCTTGCAACAACTTATTGTGTTATCTGTAAAGTTAAGATTTTTATCCCCAAATTGTATTTTCTTATCTTAAAAGGCAATGAGGCAAAGGGAATAGTCATGCCAAAATAAAACTTTAAAAAGTAAGAGAAAACAAAATTAAAAAGCATACAGCAAAAATTTAGAATTCACTATGCCTGAGTAATTTAGAGATCTTTATAATACACAGCATAGGGGCTGGGGATTTAGCTCAGAGGCAAAAGCACCTGCCTGGCATGCGCAATGTCGTGAGTTCGGTTCCCGGTACCGGAGAAAAACCAAAAAAAAAAAAAAAAAAAAAAAAAAATACACAGTGTAGTCTTTTGGAATTATTTATATGTTTCTGAAGTTCCTTGTAAAGGGCAGGGTGATCATTTCACTGGGTTTTTCTTCAGTTCCCTAATTAGAGATGCTATCTGATGAGGTTGAAAAAAATACAGTGAGTAACCCCATGCAGTGTTCTGCAGATATTATGCAAATCGAGAACACTATGTAGTCCTGTCTTCTTCCCGTCACCTACACCTCTATTCATAAATGACACGTGTCATTGCCACATCTTTGTGAGTCAGGCTCTGCATTAAGAATAGCTGGTACAGAGTGATGAATATCATGAGTATGATCCCAGTCTTATAGAGCTATCACCTTTATTTGAGAAAGCAAACAGGAAAATATTTAAAATAAATATTACTAGAGAAGAATTGCAAATACAACAAATACCAAAATTAGTCCAGTTTAGAAAAATAGAGGAAGGCAAATAAGTGCTTTCCAGTGTTTCATTTCCAGAGAAAAATCTAAAGCATTACTCAGAATTAGTTTAAAAAATTACTAGAGTGGGAAATCAATGTTGGTAGGGACCTTAGGTATGTCAAATATGAAGGTATATAACTTGAGGAGTGTGACTTTTTCAAGGAATGGGGAGAAATCCAATATTGCTAGAATATAAGCAGTAAGGAAAAGAATATATCTTAAAGTTGAGAAAAAAAACTGACATTAGCAGTTAACTTCACAGATTCTATTCTGATGCTCAAGAATAGACATCCTGAAAGGTGGTGAAGTTCTTATGAAGAATGCCATCCTCGGAACTAGATTGTTGCCCATGCAAGCATAGTGATCTCACTGTAAAGTCTCTCATCCCTTCCTTCTGAGCATCATATTCCACTTCTGTAAAAAGAAAGCGACTAAGGGCTGGGGATTTAGCTCAGCGGCAAAGCGCCTGCCTGGCAAGCGCAAGGTCGTGAGTTCCGTTCCCGGTACTGGAGAAAAAAAAAAAAGTGACTAAATGTGATAGAGTACATAGAACACCAGACCAATACTACAAAGCCTTCCAACATGGTTGGTACATAAGAGACAATGAGAGAATTCAGCAGAAACTTAGATTGAACTTTCTAAATAAATAAAACAAGGACAATGAGTCTAGGAACTCTAGCAGCATCAGGCTGTGGTGGAGCAGGGGATAAGATGGTAAGATATTCATGTAATGTTGAAATCAATAAATAAGATTATATATAAAGAGGTACGAATTCAAACTGGTCATTTCCTTTGTTCCATTAAGGTACAGTGTTATGATTTGTGTCTCGGTGTCCACAGAAAACCACATGCAGTTATGGGGCTGGCTTTTAGAATTTATGATTGATTCATGGGTGTGAGTGCTACACCACCTGGGGCAGGTAGTTTGCGTACCAGTGTAAGGGAGGGAAAGAGGCTGCCTGCCACTCCTCCTCCCCTTTTGCTGTTGTTGCTTTTGCTGTCTTCTACCCTCATGAACTGTTGCCCTGTGCCATGTGCCACTCTGCCTTGGAGCCAGCCAAGTATAGACTGAAATCTCCACAGACTGTGAGCTAAATAAACCTCTCCTTCTTTAATTCTGAGTATCAGGTATTTTTGTCTCAGCAACAAGAGAAAAGTAACCAAGACACACAGTGGCATGTTGCTAATATTAATTTATTAAAAAGTTCTGTCAAAGGGGCTAGGGATTTAGCTCAGCGGCAAAGCGCCTGCCTGGCAAGCGCAAGGTCGTGAGTTCGGTTCCTGGTACCGGAGGAAAAAAAAAAAAAAAAGTTCTGTCAAGATTTTTTCCTATCACAAAATAATAGTATGCTGTATAACATTTTTTGCTTGTGAACTATGATGCTTTTGCTTTACAAATGATGCTCATTTGAAAGGAAAAAAAAAATATATATATATATATAATATTTCTATTTCCCAGGCCTTGGTACTACTGGGAGGTGGTGAAAACTTTAGGAAATGAGTCTTCCAGGTGTGTCTTTGAAGATGATCAGAGCCTAGGTCACTGTTGTCTTTTTGTTTCCCAGTGGACAGAAAGTGACAGGCCTCCTGTGCCATGTACTCCACAATGATATCTGTGACAGCACAAGCGTAAAGTGATAGAGGCCAGCGAGCATGGACTAAAACCTCTGAAACCATGTCCAAAATAAATACTCCTTCCTTCAAATTGTCATAGTTTGTGCCAGTAATGTAAAACTCACTAACACAGAAAGCATGCTTTAATATACTGTGGTAATTAAAAAGGACTGCAAAACAAACTGTGGGAACCAAGCATGGTGGTGCATGCCTGCAGTCTCAGCACTCTGAGAGAAAGACAGGAGAATTGAAAATCTGAGTCCAGCCTGAACTACTTAGGGTGATAGCATCACTGTAAGTCAAAATTAAAAATTAAAAAAAAAAGAGAAGGGCAGGGGGGAAGTTCAGTGCATTAAATGCTAAAATAAATAAATAAATAAATGCAGTAATTTCTTGCATATTTTAAGAAGTAAACATAATTAATGTATTTATTTGTATTTGTTCCAATATGTTAAAATATAAGGGGAAATACAAAAGTATATATAGTTAGTAAAAGGCAATAAGTAAAAAACTCTTTTTTGTAACAACTTCCCAGAAATGATGTTAGCAATTGAAATCAATTCCAGCATAAAGATATGCAGTAAAATGCATAACAATTATGCAACTGTTTCAGTAGAAAATGTATTATGTATCACACAAGAATTGTCATGTATCCTTATAAAGTTAGATTTAAGGTACAATATTAACAGTTCATTCATTGCTTGAATAATGGGTAATTCATATAAGCAATTAGGTAAAATTTACTAAAATACTTATTTCAAATACTTCAAAACATACATTTGATCTATTCCCTGATGTCCACAGATCACTAGACAACTACTATAATCATAGCAATTGTATGCTTTTATACTCCTTTCATACCCATCATTGAATTGGTGAAGATAACATTATCTTCATTCTAATTATGACAATATAATGAAGCATAGGAAACATAAAACAGCATAGATAAGAAAAGATAAAGCAATTATTATCTCAGAATGTAAATATTGTCTTTGTTGTTATATTTATATGTAAATATAAATATTTATATGTGTGTACATAGTTAATATATACAGTACTATAACTATATACTTACACATATTAATTTATCTTATGTTTAGCTGATATCATCTTATTGGTATTAAATCCATATCTAACAAAGATATATATACATATAGCCATACTTCAAGTTAGTTTTGTAACTTTTATTTATCAGCTTTATTCTCTGTGTGAATTTTTATATCTTATGAAATTATTAAAAGATATTTCAAACACTATATTAATTCATATCCACATGAAATGTTACAGTTTATTTAAACTTGACTCTAAATACTCACTTTGGTGCAATTCCAGTCTTTTGTTTTACCCAACGTTGCTACAGTATCTCCGAATAGGAATATTGGAATGAGTCTTCTGGGGGAAAAAAGAAATTAGTGGGCAGGGAGATAATCCTTTTGTGAAAATATGCATTGGACTTTTTATACTGTTGCTAAATTATACATAGTAGCATTTTCACTACCTTATCAAAAACATTGTCTTAAAATATCTTTTCTGTATGAATATTTCCTAACATAAATTAGAAGGAATTGTTCAATAAAATCAGAAGTTCTTTTCATTACATTTATATTTCCTTTCCTCTGGGTGAGACTGAGTATTTTTACATTTTAATATATTTAATCACACAGATGGTTATGAATAGTGATGACTTGATTCTTTTTGTATAGTTATTACACATTATTTTACTTTATCTAATATGTTGGCACATGATAGAGCATCAAGTTCAATGGGAAAAGAATGGACTCTCTTGTCATTTTGTTTTAGTTTAAAATTTAAAAAAATTAATGTTTTAGCAGGTTGCAGTAAAACATGTAGTAAATAGAATGACAAGCCTGAAAATTTTGAAAGAATGATGAGCGATGTTTAAGAAAACATACAGGTACTCTGTAACATTGGTTCTCTGAAGTAGAATTTGCTTTCCTTAGGCAGACACTCAGAGTAAAGGAGAATCAACTTCTTCCAGACAAATTAGATAATTTGAGGCTAAAATGTAGCATTGTTAAGGGCTCCTCTTGTTTTGCTCTCAGCATTTGCAGCGGGGTCTCTGATCCTGGATGGGCTCTGCGTCCTGTGTTAATTTCACCTCTGCAAAACTAGCTCCATTAAGTTCTATGATAGAAATACGTTTGAGAATTATTCATAAGCTAATGCTAGAGTTTTATCTTACATTTTCTAATTGGGCTTATGTATTTTACCATCACAACCTGCCGGATAAGACAGTCAGTCATGCCCTGCAGCCTCCCCACTCCCTTGCTGCCAGAACTGCAATTTGTGTCTCTTCTGCCCCGGGAGGCTGCCCAGAGGCCACCGCCAGCACACAATGCTGAAGCGCCCAGCCTGGGCTTCTTTTGAATCAGCCATCCCCCAAGGGGGAAAGGGCAGACAGTGCTGAGCTCATTTCCATTCATATCCTTTCTTTCTGAGGCTCTGACCTCTTGGGTGTTAGCTGTCATTTGTAGTCTCAAATTTCTTGAAAGAAATAATTTTGTGTATTGAAAACTGAAGCTTCTTAGTAACTCTTATGGGGATACTTTGTCTAATGCAACATCATCTATCACAGTTAAAAGCAGAGACTCCTGTGCATTTTTAAACACAATTTCTGTATCTGAACCTTCAGGGATTTTTTTTCAGATTTGTGTGATCAGTTTTGATATTCTTACCTGCTTATTTTTCTAACACGTATTGCTTCTTAATGATAGTCATCCCTTCATATCTGCAGGTTCCAAGATCCCCCCAATCTCAAAACCCATGGATGCTCAAATACCTTATGTGAAATAATGACAAAAATAATTGTTCCTCATGCTTTCAGTATAGGTGCAATATTTTCCCCTGATATTTTCCATCCATAGTTAGTCAAATCCATGAATGCGGCAGCCACAAAGCATGGAGTGTTGAATATATTTCACATTTTTATTTTGCATCCTCTGGGTAACATTTCCAGCATCTAAAAGCCTAGAGGTATAAAACTACTGTTTTGGGTTTTCTTTTTTTTTTTTTTCTAATAAGTCCTTCATGTTATTTCTCTTCCTTCTGTATTGAGCAAGATTATTATGAAGTCAAAGTTATTTCCTTTCATTTGTGGGCCTTTGGGGGATGTATTCCAAATGCTTTCCTCTAATGAAGGGTCAGTCTGCCTTAGCCAAGAGCTTGCATTCAGATCCGGTTCATTTTCTTCAGTGACCTAGGATTGAGACAGTGTCTCTGGATTCTTCTTCCCTGCTTGTGTTAGCCCCAGGGCTCCAGGCCAGTAACGTATCTGCCCTCAGGAAGTACTGGCTTCCACATTTCTTTAGTTCTTTCCCAGGTCTCCCCTCACTGTATTTTCAGTTATTTTGCTGTCCCCTTAAAGGTTCCTCTTGTTCTCCCTTAGTCTTATTACAGTGGCCATGAATATGTCAGAAAGCCAGAGAAAACAATTTTGTATGTTTTTAAGTATTTATAACAAATTTTTATGATAAAGTTTGAGGTACTAATTATGTTTAACCTGACTATTATTCAATGAATAAATATATCAAAATATCACTGGTAATCAGGCATGGTGGCACATGCCTGTGATGACAGTTGTCAGAGTCTGAATGAGGAGGATCACTGTGAGTTCTAGGTGAGCCTGGGTTTTATACAGAGCTCATAGCCAATTTGAACTATGTAGTGAAAAAGTATCTCAAAACAAACAAACAAACACTCAAAAATCACTGGTTAGCTACCTATGTTAGCTTTCTGTTGCTGCAAAAAAACAAAACAAAACACCTGAGCCAACTTACAAAGAGAACCAGCTTCTTTTAGCTCACGATTTCAGAGGTTTCAGTCCATGGTGATTAGCCCTGGTGGGTGGTACAGTAAGTACATCACGGAAAGACTGATTGGAAGAGGAGGTCTGATTAGCTTATGGTGACCAGCAAGAAGAGAGAAGTAGTGCTGTGGGCCCAAAATCCACACATGTACATTGCAGTAACGTACGTAGATGTATGTAGTCTAGCTCCTTCTACTCTCCTTTCTTCTGTTTGTTTTATTTAAAATACTTTGATTCTGAATCTTCAGCAATCACACCAACCCAGTCAAAATAAACATAGCTGGTTTAGGTTACTTTTTTTTTTTTAATTTTTTTTTATTTATTTTTTTATTTTAAGGATAAAAGGAGGGAAACATTAACAGACATACAACATTTTACAACATATCACAAGCACAATACAGACAATACAGAGTTACAAACAAAGTGGTAGGGAATTAACAATGGTGGTTGTATTACATATTGATATCTTCAAAGTGGCTTCTCATGAAAACAGATATAGACGTTTAGGTTACTTTTATAAATATGCTATTATAAAAATGTGAATGCATAAGAAGTCAAACTCATGTGTGGAGCATCCATATACTCATCTACATTATATTTCTATTCTTCTGCTACTTTTATCACATGCTTATCCATCCTCTCTCCATCTATCATTTTCCATGTTTTTTAAAGTTGTGGACATGAATGCATTTCTTTCTCATCATGTCAACGTGTATATTATTAACTAGATTTCCAAGTGTTTCTGTGACTTTTGCCAAATATTATCTTTAATAAAATCCACACATTTTTATGTTCCTTAAGTGAATTATGACAAATACATTCACCCACGAAAGGCATTATCATTTCCATGCAGAGCACTGCCATTACCTCATATAGTTTTCTCGTATCTTCCACAGTTGATCATCCCTTCCACTTCAAACATTACCGGTCCTTTGAATTTCAAAAATTAAATTGTCTATTATGGAATTTCATAAGAATGGAAGTACACATTCTGTGCTCTGTTATGTAAGGCTTCTTTCAGTCATCATAATGTGTTTGGAGATTCAACTGTGTCAAATATATCATTCATTCATTCTTTTTAATTGCTTGCCAGCAATATATTTACTTATTCTCCTGGATACCTTGGACGTGTCCATCTTAACTATTAAAATATAAATCTGCAATGAAAGGTGATGCATAGAAGTATTACACATTTATGCTTAAAGATATATGTACTGAAATTATTTGACACATGCCTTACAAAACACTAGCTGGGAGAAACATCATGGAAAAGATTTCCTTAAAATTATAACACTACATCACTTACTAAATAAAAACTCTGCATTTTTCATCATACCTAATCGTTATTATGCATACTTGTTTTTTTCATGGTTCTTTTCTACTCATGATGCCTCATATATTGCACAATAACCTGGACATTTTTATATCATTATACACATAAAATATTATACGTATGTATTTATAACATACGTTTTTCTTTAATTTCAAAGTTTTCAAAGAAATTTTATCTGAGCTATGTTTCACACTTCAGTTGTTTTCACTCCTGATAATGCTTTTACACAGTCAGCAGTTAAGATGGTCTAGAAATATAAATGTACATTTATAGATAATGATGTATACTTATAATAAGAAAATTAACAAATGATGTAGTAATGAGAGAAAAATTCATGAATGAATATGAAACTGAATAAAATATTTAATTTATTCTACTGCACTAGATTTATATTGGTCATATATATTACTCAGGAAATCCAAACATACCTGCTATGTGAAAAAGAAAGAAAGAGAGACAGAGAGAATGAAAGAAAGAACAGTTTCAATGATAGTAGGGATGACAAACTAAGTTTTTGTGGACCAAACAAGAAGTGGGATTAAAAATGTTGAAGCCTTAGAAAGTCCCAGTATCTGCATGATGTAAAGGCAATAATTATGCATTTAATTACTTTTCACTTTATATAAAAGGAGATTATATAAAGAAACTAAGGATTTCATTTTGAATCACCAAGAATACAATGCTAAGCAAAAAGTATATTTCCATATTAGATTTAAACTTTTACAAATACATCATTTTATATCTGTGTATATTTACCTAAGTCCATATGAATTTGCATTTACTGAAAATGTAACATATTCAAAAAATTATGTATTTCATAACTTTTGTCTTAATACTGATGTTAGGGCCTAATTCATCATTACCAATCCAATGTTCTTTGGGGGTCTTTTTATTTTTATACATTTTGTAAAACTGGAAGTCAAGTGAGACTTGCAAATACTAGCAATTTGATTTCTCATAAATAAATGGGAATGAGAGTATTATCTATCTGTTTGAGTCACTTAAAATGTAGATAAAAAGACACAAAATAAATTAAAAGACACAAATAAAACAACTGAACGCTGACTCAAGAACAGAATAGTACTTGAAATAATGACATATTTTTTCATCACTGGGAATTTTCATTCACATATATGCCTGTTCCTTGGAGATGAGATTTTTATGTTTTCACACAATAAAAGCTAAGAAATGATGTCTCAATACAAACTTTTAACTTCTAAACAAAGTTCTATTTGAAGTTTATAAACAAAATGAATTCAGTTATGAAACAAAATAACATGTTTACACAACTGACATATACATCTATGTCTTAATATCCACCATCTTTATTAGTCATTACATCCTAAAATTTTTTATGCATCAATATTTGTGTAAATATTTAATATTTGTCAGTAGCACTTTGAAAACAACTGTTTTTCTGTATAATGAAGACAGCTGAATTGAGTACATATTAGAGAAATTATATCAATACTTTTCACATTATATTGGTCTTACTATTAATTAAGCTATTGTCATAATGTTCTATTTTGAGATATTTTGTTGTACATAATTTGTTTGAATTGACTTTTCTATAAGAATCTCTATTGGTGACCAATGTCAATCTGAAATATGGATTATAGTATATAATGTCTTCATATTGTAGGAGGTCAATTAATTATAAATCCATATTATAATTTTATTTCAATTATAATTCACATTGAATAAAATAAGTGGATTTTTTATAATGTTTATATTGTTCATTCCAAAATTAGATAAAAATGTATTTATATAAGTGTGTTATTAATAGTAAAATAAAGTTACAACTATATCCCTTTTACTTCCTGTTGGAGATATTTCCTAGGTTCCTAGATTATAAAGGGACTTTTCAAGTTGCTTATCCTTCTGAAAATATCCTTTGAGTATATATTAATTTCCAGTCACTGATCTTAATGTTAATGAACAAAGAAATAAAAGTCCCTGACCTGCTGTATCTCAAATTACAGCCAGGAGTCTATAAGCAGGAAATAAGTAAGTATAAAGTAGTCCATGTGATGATGAATTATGCAGAGATGTTGAACAAGAAAGTTAATGGGGAGTCCATGATGGGTGAACAGCATTGCTGGCTTCGGTATGTTGGTCAGGGAAGGTCACTGATAAATTAAATGTGATGTGTATTGCTATCTGGAAATTCCTCCTTCTGAAAACGAAGAGTTATTTGATTAATTTGTTCATTCACTATTTGTTGTCATTTTAACTTTTTCCTGGAATTTATATTTTTTAAGCATGTTAGAGTTCATCAACCTATGGCCTATAGGCCAAATACTACCAACCATTTGTTTTGTATCATCTATGCACTATGGATTTTTATACTATAATTATTGAAAAAAATAAGAGTATGAAATTCATCATGAAATTTGCATTTTAAAAAATTCACATTTCAAAGTCCATAAAGTTTTATTGAGCTTTGCTCCTTTATTTACCTATTTTTTATGTCTATTTCATTCTTTCATGGGCATGTGGTTACAAGGATGAAACCAAAAGATGAGACATAAAGCCTTCAATTTTTACTGTCTGGTCCTTAACTTAAAATGTTTTAGAACTCCTGTTAGGGAAAAAATTAAATCTTTACTCTCTGTTTCTAGGAAACTTGGGATTCCAAATGTCATATTCATTTGACCCAAATTTACCTTCTCAACCACTGGAGCTGGCAGCTTCTGAGTGTATTTTTCATGTTGTCCCACAAGCAACCTCAGATTGTACATGCTTAGCCATCTAAAATCATGGTTTGAGCCTCTGAAGGCAATGAGTTAAACTCCAGAGGCATTCTTCATTGACCAGAATGAAAGTCTGTGATTCTCTTCTAGGGAAGGTGCCATATTATTTTCTTTCTTTCTCAACTTGCCCGTTTCCCAGCCAATTCCCTGTTTCATTTATCTTACGTGTATAAAAATACCAAGCAAAATGCTTGTACATGAACTTAATAACAACTATCTACAGATTTTGAAAGCAAAATTGCTAATTTACTGATCCTGGTATGCATCGGGATTAGTGAAGTGCTAGTTGCTAACTGTGTATTTAATTACAGTGAATATACTGAGATAATTGAAATGTAAACCCTGTTGCCAAGGGCCAGATATTATCTAACTAAACTGACATTTATGCACATCAGAACCAAAAAGTAAATATTGTCATACTTAAAAGACGTTAAATATTGCTACTAAAAAGATAAATAGAACTGGAGGGTCAAGGTTGGAGGCTGATGATCACCACAAGAACCTAACTGCAGTTTAATATCCATGAAGAATCAGCTTTTTCTTGATTTTGCCAGTGGGGATTCAAGATTCTGAAGGGGATTATTTTCTTCTTTACACACAGCAGCTACAGTGCATTTTCCTATGCATAGAATCACAACAGGTGAGCAGAAAGTCATTTTAACTCTGATTAAAGCATTTATAACAGACAATTTAGATTCAAAGGAAGAGTAAATCAAGTTTAAAACTGAGAGTCATTCAAATTGATATTCTTTTAGAATAGTGAAGAATATAATAAGAAAATTGCATAATTACATTGTTCTGTTTATCACTTCGTGCATGTTAGCTGTGAACACTAAAGGGAGCCAAGCGAAAGAAATGCTAAGTATGCGGCATGTGAAGCTCACGGGAAGGGTAGCTGTTCCCTTAGGTGGTGATTAGCTGAGTGGACAGCTCAAGAATTATAAGCACCCTTTACTTATACAGATTTGCATCACCTCTTGGTGGATAACATTTTTGTAGCCAAAGATTAATCATTAATTTTGATTGACAGCCAAGTGTGTGATAAGATAGATTTAAATATTTCATGTGAACTCAAAGCAAATGTTCATGTCAATAATACTCAATACGAATATAAAGATCTGAAAAGCTATAATCATTAACTATAAAATTTTTAAGAATATTTGATTATTTTGTTATAGTTCATTTAGCATTAAATTTTCATATTTAGGTACATTTTTGAATTTTCATATGTTATAATTTAAGAAATTATCTAATTTTATGGATAAAAGCTTGATATTTTTCTCTTAATATTCCGAGGAGTTAGCTACATCTTTGTATCCTTGGTTTGTCTCTCTTTTAAACATTATAATTATTGGTAAAGGGCAAAATTGCAAAGTAAATATCTAGGTGAAATTAAATATGTTGATTCCATTTTTGCTTCTTTGGCTTGGAGAAGCCACACTCTCAGTAACTTTACAGCAATTTTATTCAGAAATTCAAAAATTAGATACTTTTGGAAACATTTAGCACAATAATAATCATCATATGCTTTGAAGAAAATAATTCAGTTACAACTCTGTGTCAAGGATACCTACCCATTTGCAATTACATAGTCAAAATAACTTTTAGATACTATATGACAGTTTTTGAAGAAAAGCACTATAATGAAAGAAACCTTAGTGTTTGACTTTTGCTTTTTTCCATATCCCTCTGCTTGATGCCTGCCTCAGCAACCCCATTCAGTCACTGTGGTTCCACTTCAGCACTTTTTCTTTGAACTCAGAGCATATCACTGAGATTACCAGTTCAAGGTCAGCAATTTGCACAGAGCTACAGAAGCAACTCAAACCCATGTACAAATTCCTGACAGCTAAAGCCAAGTTTGTTTTTCACATACAAAGAACTGTCTTCTGGAATAGGTATCTACTTATTGTTGTCACTAGGAGAAATTTAGAAGTGAACCAAACTTTCCCAAGAGCCTCAGGGAAAGAACAAAGTTACACTGTTAGTATATTTAACAATGTTTAGAGTTAGGAAAGGTGCTCCTCTGTTAAATTATTATTTCTATCCTCTCTAAGGAGTTTATAGAAAAGGCACCTTCAGTCCCCTGAAGCCATATTCTTTACTCAAGAAAAACAGGTGAAACTATATTCTCCATATGCAAGAAAAATACTGTGTTAGGTAAAAAATGGAACACCAGTAAAGTTTCCTTTCAGAGCTCTTTTATCTATGAAACTTTAGGATAGAAATCTTACTATCTTAGCTCTAAATCTTTCTGGTATAAATCCAGGGAAAGTTCAGGGTTAAAATTATATGACAGATTACATTGAATTGAATCTATTATTAGAGGATTTGGGGCACATCATTTCACAATTTATTGATCTTTTAGGAAATCCACAGATTTATTAAAATTATTATTTTGTGTTAAAATGTCCACCATAATTACAAATTCTTGAGTACTCAATGCATTATTTTTGATCAATCACCCTGTGAATGTACAGTAAATGATTTTTCAGACTAAACTTATTTTTTTTGTACTCACAAAAGAATAAGCCTGAATATGTTTTGATAAATTTCATCATTACTTCGTCTTAATCCTTCAGGATGTGGTTATTCTTTGGAAAAGACATACAGACTCCTAGAGTTAACCTAAATTAATTTGATTACATAGGCTGTACAGTATAAATAAATAAAAGATTTAAAGGTAAGTAGAAGTAACTGTCCTATAACCTTAGGTGGTATTAACACAGGCCTCCATTTTGAAATAAACTCTAATAGACCACAGAGATACTATAATTAGCATATCTTTTTGAGGATGCATGCTCATTCATGAAAAAGGACAAAAATATATTTTCCAAAGGTTTCGAGCACTGGTACACATTAATGCAACCTCATAGTTTTTTATGACAAATCTGGAAAGACTTGCATTTTGTCATGCAATTAGGAATACTAGAACCTAATAGTCTTAGATACCCATCTTTTTTATTCGTTTCCATTCACCAATAGTTATGTTTTCAACAAAGGCTACAGTAATTGTAATCAATATTACATAGATATTTGTTGAGATGTTCTGGTTTAGATAAAAAAGGTCTCCCAAAAGACCTCATGCGCTCATAGATGGACAGGTTTTTGAAAAGGGTTGGCATATGGAGACATTATAGCTGCCTTACATAGGAAGGTGCAGATGGAGTAAGGAGGCAGGTAGGTGGGGGAGTGACCTGGATGGATACAGCTCCCTCAGGGCACCTCCATTTTGTCTGCTTTCTGGTCACCATGGAATAAACAGCTCTTCATCCATTTTTCACTTTCTTTACACTGCTATTTTATGCCTTAGAGCTAACCAACCATGGACTAACACCATAAGTCAAAGTAATGCTTTCATCTTTTAAATTGAAAGTGTTGAGTGCTGTGTCTCACTCAGAAGGACAGTGACCAAGACATGGGACATAGGGCATTGCAATAATAATACAAGGTGCATGGTCTTGGCTAATTTGTGGCAAATGAATTTAGTCATAAAAACAAATATGCAACTTGAAAACATATTTAGTATGAGTTTTTATTTTGTGATATTTATTAAGAATTATAAAGTTATTTTAAGTATGATTCCTTCATTACACAAATGTAGATACCCGGCATTTATAGATGTATTGCATCTACATTTTGCTTACTTAAAAAAAAATTCCTTCATGTCATTAACAACTCACAATTGCTCTTAAAATTATGAATTGCAATTTCAATGATATAGTTGTTTTATGTTAAAATATTTAACTTAAGAAATCACACATAAAACCTCAAATGTGTCTGAATCCTAAATTTACTGTATATTTAAACATACACACATAAACACACACACAATCTGTTCTAAAACTTTGTATTGATTCAGTGTCAACCATTTAGATTTGATGCCCACATCAAAAGTATGTATATTTTAACTATGTTGCAAATCTAATTAAAATATTTTATTATTAGACATGTTAAGTACATTTTCTGAGATTTACATGTTATTCATAATGATTTTCTATTAATTGCCTGTGTATATTATTGGCACAGTTTTATATTTCCATAATTATTTTTTATTTAAACAGTTTTTTATAGATCAAGAAAATGTATCCCTCTGTTTTGGTGCTTATGTTCTTAATTTCTGTAATCTTAGTTTGTTGTTTTTCTATTGAGTATTTTAATGTAAATATATTTATTAGTATATGTTTGCAAGGTGTAATGATCACATACATCATGGAGACTTGGTGTATGTACAAAACACGTATTTCTTCTTCTTTCATCTCCTTCCCTCTCATGTCTTTCCCTTTCTTTCATATCTTGGACCCTTTCCCTTATGCAAAAAATGTACCTCCCTATTCAGTATCATTTATTTATATTTTACTCTTTAATTTATTTATGCTTTGAGGTTTTCAAACAAAAGAAACCATCTTGTATTCAAATTTATGTATCAATTTACTTCACATTATGGTCTTATAGTGTATCCTTTTGTTTTCATATGGCTAGCATTTGTCCTTTTTATAGCACACTAGTATTTCATTGTACATGAATACCAATGTTTTTATCCATTCATCTGTTGATAGACATGTGGGCTGCTTTCAAGATTTATCTGATGTAAGTTGTGAATGTCTATGCATGTCTCTCTTCAATATTATGTGTTCATATCTTTTTTGAAGACATCCAGAAGCAGAATACCTGGGTCTAATGGAATTTCTATTTTTATTTTAAGAATCTCCATACTGATTTCCATTGTGGTTTTACTAGTTTACATTTCCAGTAACAATATACAGTAAAAGTGTTTCATTTTCCCCAAACCCTTAACAGCATTCATAATTGTTTGATTTTCTGATGATAGCCACTAATTCTGAAGTAAGATGCAATCTTAATATTATTTTAATTTGCGTTTCTGAAATGGCTAGAGATGTTGAACATTGTTCTTGTATTTACTGTTCATTTATACTTCTTCTGAGTTGTGTCTATTCAAGTTGGTCATTTGTTTTATATTGGGTGGTTCATAGTTATGTATTTCTTAATAATTAATGTGTGACTTCTGGGTTTCTGATTTTCTTTCACAAACCTTTAATTATAGGCCTACTTAAAAGTAACATTTGACTGCCTTTATTTTATCTTAAATAAATGTGGAGCCCTGAGAAGTGAATAGGTCTAATGGAGTTCTACAGCCACCATAGCTGTTCTTGCATCACTAGTTATCTAGAGTGCACTGTGGAAAGAGCAATGAGGCATTAATGGCTGCATACAACCACTTTCATTAAAAATACCCATACTACTTCAGATTTATTATCATATCTTTGTCTTCATGCCAGGTACATAAGACCAGGTCCAGTAGGTCCATCCCTTATTTTCCTTCTGTAATTTGTACTTTAAAGTAATGCAAGTTGGCTGTGTGTCTCAAAACCTTTCTTTGAGGGATACAGGAAGCAATTTATGTGTTTACCAACTTGTTATGATGAACACCAAGATGTGAGAATGTATGCAAAATTGGCAAAATGGAATTTTTATGGACCTTATGTTCCATGTCTTACCTGAGTATCACAGAGGGTCAAGTAGACCCACACCACTCCAGGAATTTTTAAAAAGGTTTTCTTTTGATTTTTCTGGTAGAAATAGCCCTATCAATACAATGACTCATGAAAAACTAGATTTGCAATTTTTTAAAGTAAATTATCAGATTACTCATGCATGGATGATGGAGATGTTCCGTTATGGTAAAATCCATGCTTTCAGCAGAAGAGTGGTGTAGGGAGATGATAATGTGATGATGATGATGATGATGATGATGATGATGATGATGACTTTGAGCTGGATATTTGAGACAAACTTCTTATGACAGTGAAATGGAGAAGTAATCAACTGATATAAACCCAGGGAATGTGTTTACCTCCTTGAAAACAAAACAGCAGCGTGAGTATGTATTTCACTAGTCAAAATGTGGTGAAATGGCAACACAATGAAATGGAATGACCCAGTGTTATAACTAGGTCTGAAAATATAGTGAGGGTCTTGACAGCATGAAAAGGATTTGACAGAATGCCAAAAATGCCATTCAGTGTTGGAAATTTAATAGGCTAAATGTTATAAAGTCCTGTACAATGCACAAGGGCTGAACTGCAAGTAAAATGTTCTGTATGCGTCAATACTAATATGCAAGAATGTACTTATTGTAATGCTTCACTAGCTGAACTGAAAGCATTCATATGTTTGCTGTGCTTAGCAGGAATTTCTCATGATGATTACAGGAATGTAAAAGACTTATGGAAAAGTAATGGGTTGAAATATGACATAAAAGTTTATGTCCTTGTATTGCTACGACTTTTCATGTTTTCAATTTAGATATTTATCCTGGAACTCAGACATCATGTCCTTACTGATATACTAACAAGCCAAAAGACTTGTTGGTGATATCTCCCAAATTAATGGGACTATGACATTCAACAATTAGTTTACCAGTTTCTACTCGATGTTACATTTGCTAATAGAGTATAAGTTGACCAGCTCAGGAACTGTACACAGGAACAGAACAGAAATCCCAAATGAAATCTTGTAATTTCAAAACAGAAAATTATATAATACAATCTTTGGACTTCAGAAAGATTTAACATTGGTCTCATATATGGCAGAGAAAAACAAACTGGTACTGCTGATGTCAGCATTGCATCATTATGGAAATATTAAAAGGGAAACCTTGATGAAATGGAAACCTGAGATAGAAACTATCTACAACAAAACTGAAGGTCATTTAGATGTCAATGATGTATTATGAAGAAATATGATGTCACTTGAAACACAAAGCATTAGTCAATAATTGTGTTTTACTCAATCCTAAACATGTATGGCATAACACTTTGATAGTTTTCAAAGAAGCTAACAAGTGAAAAACATGAGAAATTTTCTTAGAGGACTGAGATTAGATAGAGCTCAAAAGATATCATTTAAAACAGAAAAAAAAATTGTTTCTACCCAGAGATTATGCAAAAATATTGTGGAGCACACTGATGAGATGACAGGCAAACAAGCAAGGGCAGCATCACAAAGATGACAACAGGAAACCAAAAAATATGTCAAGTGTGCCCTACAAGAAAGTACAGGAAAACAAAACATACATGGTATCAATGTAAGTGATACTTCTGTACAGAACAAGTAGTTATTACATATAAAAACTATGTTGGGTGTGATCGCTGAAGAAAACCTTCTTTCTGTGATAGATTTTTGTTTGTGTTTACAATGAAGTTCATATAAGTTTTTATTTTGATATTATCTTTTAGGTTTTGTAAGCAAGTAAACAGCTGATGTGAAAATGTTAATGTGTATTCTAAGCACTCATTACATAGTTGATATTTTATTTTATTGATATCTTCTTTCCTTGCTAAATGGAAGTTGTGTATTATTGTAGGAAGCTCCCAAAAAAACAGGGAAAGTGGTGACAAGACTGACACATAGGAAAGGAGAACTAAGCATATGTGGTATTAGTGTATATGCAACTATCATGTGTGAAGACTGTCTTCGGTATGACAGTTGCATCAAAGCTTATTTTTGTGGTACAGTTCTATTGATATCTTCATTGTAGTTCATATAAGAATTTGTCTTGTTCCTTTTTAAACATAGCACCCCAAAACAGAGTTGATGTTGGAAAATTTGATGCTTTTTTATAAACATTCAATGAATATTAAAAATCAATACCTTGTGATCTTTTTCCTGTTCAGAGTCCATTGTTTAATATAATAAAACTCATACAATTAAAATTAACATTTTATCAGTAGAAATATTCTAAAAATATTCTATCAGAGACATGTTTATGCACCTCGATGATTAAATTAGTCTTATATCCTGTTAATTAATAATTAAAAAGAAATCTTCTATGTCTATACTTTTTAATATAGGGTACTTTCCCAATAGTACTCAAATATATTAGAAATAAAATCATGCTAGATAGTTGAATTTTCAGTGCAATGCCTATATAATTTTATACACACCTTCTGAAAAATCATTACTATGTTAAATATGGTTATTTAATAAACAATTTCCACAATCATCATATATTTTTGATGTCATTAAACAATAACTTTCAGTAATATTTTAAATTTTTCTCCAACTGCTACTGCCAGTGCAGATTTTATTTTATTTTATTGTCTAACACTGGTGTTATTTTAATAGGTACTTCTCTTTGAAATGTAGATCATTTTTGTGAAGAAATTCATTGAAATTATTATTTAGCTTTTGAGATATGCAGAGTTTCAAAGATCTTTTATTTTTCTAATATTTTCAACATAATATTTTTTATTTATTGAGATGATTAACTACATATAATGCAAATAATGTAACATTTGTCCCATATTTTCATTTTCCATGGCTGTGGTATATTTTCTGATTTTTAACAAATTTTATTAATATTAAAAAGTATACTGGATTTAAAAATTTTACATATGTATTTCAAAATCTGGCACTGGATGTATCAGTTTATTACTATTCCAATTTTTTGTATTAGGGAATGATATAAAATATTTTGTTTTTATATTTGATGCATAAAATTATATTTTGTGCCATAAAAATTTTTTTAATTTTAATTTTTTCATTATGTGCCTCAATATTTGGTACTTTAAGAAGGAAGGGAAAAGCAAAATATATATTTATATACATGGTAGTTAAGATTGTTAAACTACTAATTCCTCTCAGTTTATTGAAGAGAAAGTTTGGTGCCAATTTTGTCTGGATAATTAAATGCTGATATTTTGTACTCTGAGTAATTAATTTAAAGATAATAATATGCAATGTGTTAATGATTGTTACCTTCCTATTATTTTGTTTTGAAGTTCAGTTTCTTCTCTTTAAAATAATTTGTCTATCACATCTTTTTACATGTATATATCTCACACAATTTAACCTTTTCCTACTGATTTAATGACATCAAGATCATCATCTATGATAGATTAAGGGGCTCCTTAGGCGTTGTTTAATTTGATTTTTCTTTTAATAACCAAAAAAGATTGTCCTTTGTTAAACTATTATATTTTCCATCAAGATTACTCTCTTTATGTGAAGTACTGTTGTTTCTAGTTTCCTGATTGTCTAAATTTGTGGGTTTGAAAAAACTGAAGATTGGTAACTGAGTTTATTAATATTGCATTGAAATTTTAATGAAAAGGCTTTGTGAGAGTACCTGAGGGCCTTTCTGGTGAGCTGAATAGAAAAGCTTTATCTTCTTCACAGGAGCTTTTTGTGACTTTGCCTTTGTTAGCTAAAACAAAAAAAAGCTATCACTTAATTCTATGCTGTATTCAGGAAAAATAAGATTTCCAAGTATTTGAATTATACATATTGAGCCAAATCCTGCCATCTGTAAAGCCAAAATGGGATGTAGCCATTAATTCTAACATTCTTGCTCCCAAAATAATCATGTTTTCATAAATAAAAACACAGAACTGTGTTGTGTGGATATCTTTTTTCCTTGTTTCACACTTTTACAAAAGTATCCATTTTAATGCTGAAAATAATTTTACATCATGTGCTATAGCTATTACCTCTAAGTATTATAGCTAATAACTTCATGTTATGTTATTCACTTGAAAAACAAATTTTATATAAATCATAAAATGCAAATGAAATGAATTGTCATTGCCTTCTTGCAATCATTGCTATAAATATAGCTATAAACATAGCTATAAACATAGCAAACATTGCTATAAACATAGTAGAGTAGTATAAAACAACTACTATCTATCATCTCCAATTTCGATAGATTCTAAGTCTGGGTTTGCAGATCTAGGTTTTCTAAGACCTCAGAAGGATCAAGTTTAGCTAGAGTGTACCCTCTTGCTAAACTTGGACCTCTCTTGTCATTCATAATGTTGTCACAATTCTTTTTCCTTGTGGTTGTAGCATGAACACATTGTTTCTTTGTTGTGGGTCAGATAAGGATTATTTTCAGCTGCTGGAGTCTTCTTGCATTTTTTTTCATGTGTCTCCTACAATTTTCTAACCAGCAACTGAATGTTGATTCTTATTCATGTTGTAAATCTACCTCATTGCTCCTCTTTAATCTCTCACTAAAGACACCCCTCCATTTTGAAGGGGTTATGTCATCTGGACCACTAAGGTACTATCCCTACTACAACTATACCATCTCTATTTAACCTCCTTTTAACTGTACCACTTAGTATAACAATCAATTTAAAAATATCCCATCACAGTTAAAGGTTCCAAAATATATCATGAAATGTCAGAATGGGGAATTTTTAAAATTCTGCTGCTTCATATATTTAATCTCAATTAACTCTTTCTACAACTGAGAGAAGTTGGTAAAACGAAGAACTTATGTGAATAGCCTGTGAGTTAAGATAAACATTGCGGACGCACTAGTTACATTCTCAAAGATAAGAGCATATGAGGAAAGCTTTCTCTAATTTGGTTTCTAGTTTATAAATTTGACATAATAACAATACTTTTTAGTTTTCAATAAGAATAAATGTGTTCATTCTGGTAAAATTCAGTACTACCTATTAATATCTTA
>NW_004955404.1:36590502-36594788 GCF_000276665.1 Chinchilla lanigera
CACATCATGACTGAAGCAGAAAATGACCATCATAGAGGTTGATATAATTAAAGCCTACAAATATAAAAATCCCACCATGTGCTATTTATGCCACTAGGTTTCACATGACTTTTGAAAACAATCATAGAAAATTAATGTAACTTCTGCTTTGAAAAGCTAAAGAAAGAGATAAACTCCGATTTCTGCTATAGCAACTTTAGAATAAGTAAATAGATTATCTTTGAAAACTGAAGTTAGTAAAAAGTGTAAAAGTAAAAAATTCTGTCATGTTGAGATACAAGAGTTATCTAGCTTGTTTGGATAAGCCTTTGAAATCCACATCAAGTCTTTGCTTTTCCCTTATGAATAAACAACTTCTTTGGTTGCTCAGTAATCATTAACTTCAGCTATTCTTAAAGGTTTCCTCTGAGGAGCACAACTTCACCTCAGATTTATTTATGAATCTTTCAAGCAAAGATCTGAATAAAGTAAATGCAACTGTTCAAACATATTTTTTTCCACTCACAAGTGCAAAATATGAACCTAAAGGATTATGTTTACAAGAATTAAGCTATACTCTTTTTCTATCATTTGTCAATAATTAATCACAAGAGACAAGTACTTAAATATTATTCTTAAATTTTAGTTAGACATTTACATACTAGCAATGCTATTGACTTGGAGAATTCAAATTTCTTTGAATATGTGCAACAATATAATTCATACTGAAATCTAGAGTGGTACACAGTAGAGTACAATATTCAATATAAAGTACAGTAAATATGTTAATCCATAAAGCAAAGCATATTTGCTTAAAAAAGTACATGAAAGATACTAAACAAATAATTTTTGAACATGACATGTTATTGTTAGTATTACTATAATAATATTTTCATAATTCAAATTCAGATGAAAATCAATTTATACTTTCAATCAGAAAGCATATTATTTAATTAAATCAAGTATCTATAGTACTGTTACCACTGAATAAAAATTCAGCCTAAATTATAACATTTTTTTAATTAACAAAATTTCTAATACCAAGATATTTATTTTTATTTAGCTCACTGATGGTTAGGCTCTAAAAAATAAATTAGTCCCATGAGGAGTACCATGAGGAATGTTCCCCTAGATTTATATCTTTTATTACATTTCAAGTAAAACTTACCTATATTGTGCTTTAGTGGAAACAAAAGGAAGTTTAGTCATTGAAGATGAAAAATGGGTGAATGTGAATCTGATCAGTTAGATGAAACACTGAAGCATTGCTGTTTTTTTTAACCTATATTATAATCATGTAAAATTTAGCAAATTTGTACTAGGTAAATGTATTCTAGGTAAATTCAAGAGTATACAAGGTAAGTTTCGCTAACAATTTAGTTTACCTGTTATTTTAAATTATGCTTTATTACTCAGAGTAATCGTATTTTGCAAATTTATACTTAATTTTTAGGTAAATGTAAGTTGTATAATTAGAGATTATATATAACATGTTTGATAAGGATACAAGGCCATGTTAAGTGTTTAAATTCTATTAAACTGTACTTCATATCTTTTAAAAAGGTTAAGAAAGCAGAGTAAATATTTGCTTAAGTTTCTTACATATGTCTTCATTCATTTAAAGCCTAAGACAAATTTGAAGAGAAACAGGCTAATATTTTAGCCAATTAACTTTCAGAAATTATATAGCTTGTGATAGTTTTGTCATTTAAAAGAGCTGTCATAGATTTTTTCAAGCTGGGATTGCACTACATTTATTTAAATAGCAAATAGAGGGATAGAGAAGCTTTAAAGTCTACTGACAAAATTGTGTCATGCCCAACCATGTTTCTGTTGAATCAATAGTTTAGCATGAGACCATTGTGTTAGTCAAACAAGCTGAGCATGTGTATCTTTTTTGATCGGTAATGTCTTCTAAGAAGAGAAACGAAAGTAGTTGAATTACTACTCCCTTTGTTTTTCTGACACTCTTTTCTTTAAAGAAAAATGAATGTGCTAGATTGTTTTCACATCCTAATTTGTACACTGCCTTGGGCAGATTGTATATTGGTTCAGCAGCAATTGGTGACTCTCTGATTTTATGTTTTATCAGGTGCTACAACTATAGAGAAATATGACCTCAGAACAAATTTATGGATCCAGGCAGGGATGATGAATGGCAGGAGGTTGCAGTTTGGTGTGGCTGTTATTGATGACAAACTCTTTGTAATCGGAGGTCGAGATGGCTTAAAGACACTGAACACTGTTGAATGTTACAATCCAAAAACCAAGACTTGGACTGTCTTACCACCAATGTCAACACACAGACATGGTCTAGGTATGGTCTCTTACTTTATTGATATTAACCTTAACAATTTTTTTGATAATGCAAGTATATATTGACATTCAATATTAATGTTATAAGTTTTTGTGGGTTTTTCTCCTTAAAGTTCTTGATATTTTCCTGTGTTGAGAAATGTAATTTAAACTGTTGGGGAGATATTAAAGGTAACAAAGTAAATGAACCTCAAGTTGTTCTCAAAGTTTTCATTCTGGTAGTCAGTTATTTAAAAAGAAATACCATAACCCAGAGAAGCAAATGATTCTGTCAGCTAAATAAAACTTATGATGCCCTGTCTAGTGCTGGTTAGGAAAGTTCATCTATTTTTGAAAATAACAGTTCACCTTGAAAAGTCTGTGGACAAGAATAACATATCAAGTGGCACCATGAAGCAAAATGATAAGATTCATCTGTTTTCTTCTGTAGAAGAACCTGGAGAAATGTAGTTGGATTCATAATTTGGCATGTGAGTCTCAAATTTACTTTATATTTTCATACCTGTGAGCCTGCTGAATCCCATGCAGCTCTCAATGTTCCCAGAGTGAAGAAGGTGAGAGGATGGAAAAAAAAGGACAATTCAGAATGCAGAAAACTAAAGCTGTATGAAGCCCTCTCTCCTGACGGGAAGTAAGGATGGAAGAAGGTGGAAGAAGAAGAGAAGCAGAGAGCTCTAAGGGCTGCAGAGCATTTAGTCATACACTTGGGAGGTTGAATATCATGTGAAACCTCTCGGTTTCCACATGGCTTATCTCAGGAGTGCTGTGTTTTTGAGACTAGAGTAGCTTATTCATGTAACTTGCCTCAGGCACTGTCTTATTGAGCTACTTGATTGATCTCCAGCTTCAGCTGCTCCCCACATAGCCCCCTTTTCTGTTTTATAGTAGTGAGCGATGGGTAGTTAGATAGGATCAGAGGAACTGTATTTGGGGGACTCTGTAGGAGACCTTCTCCTGCTTGAATCCATTCTGTTCTAGATAAGCTTGTTGGATTTAGGCTAAAGATTCCCAGACCAAGGATTTTAAGTCCCTGCATATAGCAACTTAATCCTATACAGTGTATTAACACTGCAGTAATTTAATCAAATACAGTGCATTATCACATAACAGTAATTAGTTATTAGCATAGTTGGCAATTGTTTTATACCTCTTGTGGAGGTATAAAGGTACCTTTCTGCTGGATCTTCAAGACCAAATGAAGGTCAAACCTTTATTAATCAATTTTGTTATTTATCAAGGTCCTTTAAGTTTCCTCAGGATTTACCTTGGAACCGAGTATAGTATCTGTAGTTCTTCAGTCAGTGTCAGCCGTATGGATGAGTCATCGTCAATGTTTGAACAAGTTGCTATCTGTGAAAGCTTGGGAGACCCTTTTCTCCTAGGGGCTTTCTGTAGGCACACTACAGTCGACCCTCACTATATCATGGTTCACATTTTGTGGATTCACTGTATCACTGGTTTAAAAAAAATATGAATCTAATTCTGTATCGTGGAGTTTTTGCTATGTCATGGGATTTTGTGGTATATACGTACTTTTAGAATATTTATGACTTTATTTTTGCCTAAAAATTTTTTAAAAATTATAAAAATATAGAAATGTTAATTCAAGAATATTAAAAGATTTAAATTAAAATAAATACAGTAAATATGTCAGCAGATGAATATCATACTGTACATAATAGAAAAGCAGTACACCACTGCTGCTTGTGCAAGTTCGCCAAAATGAGATTGTATACAGCATACTATTGGCTGATGGAACAGAAGGCAATCAACCACTGTGTTCTGTATCCTGGGTGCTTATTGGTTCAGTGGCTGTAGCATTGTTCTGTTTTCTCACCTGCACTGTGCCCATATAGAATTTTACATGTTGGTAAAATTACATAGGTTTAAGACTATAGAAAGTGTTTATGAGTATATGAAGTGTTTATAAGAGTGTGGAAAAGGTTCATAGCAGAGTGAGAAAGGTTCATAGGAGTGTGGGAAGGGTCTAT
>NW_004955404.1:36594888-36599047 GCF_000276665.1 Chinchilla lanigera
TTCAAGAATATTAAAAGATTTAAATTAAAATAAATACAGTAAGTATGTCAGCAGATGAATATCATACTGTACATAATAGAAAAGCAGTACACCACTGCTGCTTGCGCAAGTTCGCCAAAAAGAGATTGTATACACCACACTATTGGCTGATGGAATAGAAGGCAATCAACCACTGTGTTCTGTATCCTGGGTGCTTATTGGTTTAGTGACTGTAGCATTGTCCTGTTTTCTCTCCTGCACTGTGCCCATATAGAATTTTACATGTTGGTAAAATTACATAGGTTTAAGAGTGTAGAAAGTGTTTATGAGTATATGAAGTGCTTATAAGAGTGTGGAAAAGGTTAATAACAGAGTGAGAAAGGTTCATAGGAGTGTGGGAAGGGTCTATAAGGTCTTAAAATACATATATATATATATGTGTGTGTATATATATATATATATATATATAATAAAATAAATATAACTTCTACTTTGTAAATTTTCACCTACCTTGGGGGTCTATGGAACATAACTTCTGTGATAGGTGAGGGATCACTATATACACCAGAGATCTTATACTCTGTGGTCGTACAGTCTCTTTGATAAGGAGTTTGTGTAATCCACCAGTGTTGCAGGATGTCACTGAAAATGTTCCCTCATTGCCTGGGTCTTCACTGACCTCTGAGGGTTGGTGCCAAATATTGGATGTCCTCTTAGCCCATCTGTCTTTCTAGTTTTATTTTTTTCCATACCTCAGTTGTTAAACATCCAGAAGAGAATGTTAATGATATAATATTCGGTAATAAGGAAAATGAGCTTAATATTACTTTTTTATCTAAATATCAAGCATCTTAGAACATAAAGTAGAACTATTATTTTCTAACAACCATAGATGTTCTAATAGTTGAACCTCTGTAAAATGCCAACAGGCAGTATTTATATAGTTTTATAAAGAAAATTTAAAATCAAAACCATACAAAAACAGTGTACCATGACAATCATGACATTTTGTGATATACTTAAATTACCATTTTGTCATAGTATAGCTCTTTTAATCAATAATCTCTAATACATAGGAGATTTTTAACTAACTCTTTCACTTTAAATGAGATGTCACTGAAGAAATTTGTGACATTGTCCAGAGGATAATATTTAGGCATCTCTAAGTATAGTAGCACATATATAATGTATACATATTATAAGTTTTTGTTATTACTGACTGTTAACATCATATAGGTTGGACATGAACTTCCTATTACAATTATTTAGAGCACAAAGAAAGGCAAATGTCTGAGTCAGAAAGAGAAAGTCTGTCATCATAAACAATCCCTGTTTTGCATTTTGAAAGACCTGTACATATGGAGGCATAAATACATTCAATACACATGAGACTGACAACAATAAATTGTTATAATAATATGAACACTTTGCTTTTTAAGTTTACTTTTGGGCGAAAGCATCTGCAAATTAGAAAACATTATTGTCTCATTTTTGGAAAACTTAATCTTTTGATGATGACTAATGTAAACATATCATAATAATATATTTTAGTAGCATTTATTGTCTCCCACAAAGCTATGAACATCATTGGAGCTTCCTATTAATCAACAAAATCAGGGATAATTTTTCCCAGGCAGGTTTTCATTTGTTAACCAAAGGGGGCTCTGATCAATGATTTTCCAAGTCCAATTGTCCACATTTAGTTACCTTAACAAACTTCTGCTGACTTATGAGAAAGCAAATTTTAATATATTGACCAGTGGGAATCCAACAAATGATCCAAATATGAAAAATAAAAGGAAAAAAAGAAAAAAAAGTTGTTGAATTAAAATAAATAAAGCAGATCACAGATAAGACAAATGGACATACAACATATACAGACAATCTGCTTACAATATCCAAGGGCACTCAAATATATTTTTGCCAAATTAACCTATAATAACTCTTTATAATTTTAGAAGTTTGTGATTATAGTAGAATATACAGAATTTTTTGTAGATAACTAGGCAGAGATCTCTTAAAAGAAAATTTGGAAGGAACAAAACTTTTATCTATAAATAATATATAATTTTGTATTTTATTTTGTTTTAAGAATACTGGCAATTTCCATGTCGCTTTCTTTCACATCACCTCCAGATCAGTTGTCTCTATACACTCTGTCACTTACTCAGATCTTCTTTCCTCCTTTTTGGTTGTAATCTCTTGAGCATCCTGGGTCAATTTCTTTAATCGATCCCAGCCTGGATCTACCCCCATGTTTGTCAATTGGCTGTGGCACAGTCTCTGGGGATCACTGCCACAGAACTTTGCATCAGCTTCTTGAGAGGTGAAATTAACTCCTCCTCTGGATCTGAGTCCATGATATAGCCAGACACTACACTCTGGCACCCAGAGATACACAAGCATGCCCTTGGCCACAAATTAGCGCTGGGCTGCATCCCTTCCATTGTCCAGTATAAAGATCTTTCCAAAGGACCCTTTCTAAATTCTATTCCTTTACCTGATTGAATTGTCTTTCTGCTGCTGTAGTGCCATCCCTAGTAGGATTTAAAAGTTAATAGGATACAATGCCAAGTGAATTCTATTATGTGGTGTGAATTTTGTAGAGAAGGTAGCCCTTTTTTGTACTTCAATTTTGAGTGTGCAGTGAGCATGTTCAACAATTCCTTGACCTTGAGGGTTATAAGGCATTCCAATGGTAAGGGAAATGTAAAAATTTACAAAACGTTTGGAAGACAGCACTCATATAAACTGGGTCATTGTCAGTGTTAAGTGCCTGTAGGCAGCCAATACTAAAGGTATCCAAACAATGAATTATGACTTTTTTACTTGCTTTACCAGTGCAGGGAGAAGCAAAAATAAATCCTGAGAAGTTACCCACTGAAATGGGGATCCAACATAGAGAGCAAAACTCAGGAATGTGAGCGACATACATTTGCCAGACATGATTGTTGTATAACACTCAAAGATTAACTCCAATATGGAGTGAAGGAAGAGATGTTACACATGAGAAGCATTGCTTAACAATTTGTTAACCCTGTTCTCAAATTAAAAGGAACTGTTTGCACAATGCAGAAGCATTTTGATGGAAGATCGCATGGGAAGCAGAAGCCTGTTGAACAATATTTAAGGAAGCAAAAGTAACATCAACCAGCAATTCATCTTTAGCAGCATTTCTCTTTGTAAGATGTCCTGGCAATTGGGAATAGGAACACAAATGCATAATAAGACATAGGACATAGCATTACTGAATGGCAAATTAGAAAGTGTGAAACAAATAAAAGACATCTTCCTGGTTAGTGTGAATGGTGGCAATTTCAATGCGGTTCATCACACCACAGACCTAAACACTGCCTGAAAAGAGTTTAATTAGAGTAGATGAATGATCTTGTTAGGCACATATCACAGCCTGCAATTCAGTTTTCTGTGCAGAAATAAAACTCATATCCTGTATTTGGGAAGAGGAGGCCATAACATAACATTCCCTGCCCAAAGAGGAGCCATCTGTGAAAACAGAGACATCTTCCACTATGAGAACTGAACTTATTTTTGAAGGAAAGAGAAAGAGTGTGAGGAAAGCAAATTGAATTAAATTGTCTGGAGGGTAATGACAATCAATAATACCAGGGAAATTAGCTAATACAGTTCACCAAGAGGACAAGAATTGCATAACCATTACTGTTCAACAGAAGAAAAGGGAATAGTGATATTTTGCACCTTACGTCTAAAAAGTTGAATAGCACACATCTGCCCACATGCAATAAGTCCTGCCACAGCATCATAAAAGGAAGTAATGGTTTTATGTGCACCATGTGGCTTATGTAGCCATTGTAGAGGGCTCGGAAACTGCCAAAAGACCCTAGTGGGCATATGTTGGGTTGGGAAAATAATTAAAAACATTGGCAAAGATGGGTCCACTCGAGTGTTGAGCATTAGAGAGAGCCAAATTAACTTTGTTCAAGCCAGTGTTAGCCTCTGACTCTACTTGGTGTTATCTGGCTCTGTGCAGCTCTTAAGCTAACAACTCATAATTTAGTCCCTCATTTTGACATCTTCAAGGGTGAAGTCCATCTGCTGGATATCCCTTGAAGATGTCAAAATGAGGGGCTAAATTATGAGTTGTTAGCTTAAGAGCTGCACAGAGCCAAATAATACCAAATAGAGTCTGAAAATCAATTAG
>NW_004955404.1:36599147-36675572 GCF_000276665.1 Chinchilla lanigera
AAAGAGTGTGAGGAAAGCAAATTGAATTAATTTGTGTGGAGGGTAATGACAATCAATAATACCAGGGAAATTAGCTAATACAGTTCACCAAGAGGACAAGAATTGCATAACCATTATTGTTCAACAGAAGAAAAGGGAAGAGTGATACTTTGCACCTTACGTCTAAAAAGTTGAATAGCACACACCTGCCCTCATGCAGTAAGTCCTGCCACAGCATCATAAAAGGAAGTAATGGTTTTATGTGCACCATGTGGCTTATGTAGCCATTGTAGAGGGCCCAGAAACTGCCAAAGGATCCCAGTGGGCATATGTTGGGTTGGGAAAATAATTAAAAACATTGGCAAAGATGGGTCAACTCTAGAGTTTTGAGCATTACAGAGAGCCAAATTAACTTTGTTCAAGCCAATGGTAGCCTCTGACTCTACTCAGTATTATCTGGCTCCATGCAGCTCTTAAGCTAACAACTCATAATTTAGCCCCTCATTTTGACATCTTCAAGGGTGAAGTCCATCTGCTGGATACCCCTTGAAGATGTCAAAATGAGGGGCTAAATTATGAGTTGTTAGCTTAAGAGCTGCACAGAGCCAAATAATACCAAATAGAGTCTGAAAATCAATTAGGGTTGCAAGGTGATTAACCTGGATCTGAACAGTTTGGCTCGCAATATGTCTCTGTTGGATAAGGTGCCACAAATGTGAAAAATGTGACATACCTTGCATCTTTTGTGGGGGGCCATTACTAGGCCTGAAGTACAAAAGGCATCATTCAATTTGATAAATATCTGGCTCAGGGTGGATGAGGATTCATTTGCTAGAAGAATATCATCCATGCAATGAATAAGATCAGCAGACAGATGAATCTGACAAACTGATATAATGGCTGTAACACACTCTTGACATAGGGTCAGATTAAATCCCATTCCTTTTGTCAGACAATGCCAGTGGAAATGGTGCATAGGGGCATGATGGTGAATGCAGGGCAAACTAAAGGCAAAACATTTTTATCTTAAGGATGGAGAGGGAATGTTAAACAGCACCAATGAGAGAAATATGTAAAGGAGTAGATATGGGACTGGGAAATCCTGGTTGAAGTGCTCCCATAGGTTCCTTGGTTTGATTAACAGCTGGAAAATCCTATAAAAATCTCCACCTTCCTGACTTCTTATTACAAAAATTGGTGTATTGCAAGGGCTATTGGAGAATTATAAGTGCCCCACAATCATCTGATCATTAACCAGTGAATTAGCTGCTGAAAGCTTCTCCTGAGTGAGGGGCCATAGATCAACCCAGACAGGGTCATCAGATATCCAAGTGATCTTGGACACCATCCATGGGATTGGAGAAGAAATCAAGGCCTCTCTTGAAAATGTGGAGGTGAGTAGATTATAACAAAACAGTCCCTTTTAGGGATAACTGGAAAAGGTTCTTTCCTTCCCCAAATGTTTTTATCAAGGCCTTGAATGTGAATGAAACCTTCTTGTAACATCTTATGAGTCGCAAAAGAGTAAGACTAAGCAAAAATGCCCCCATATCCTGCAATACATCACAAAACCATAGATTGACTGGTATATGGGGGATGATACAAGATGAAAAATATCCATAATTGCATAATGCATCCTCCCAAATTAATAATTTAGTACTTCTACTAGAGTGAGAAAATATGCCCATCACTTGTAGATTTGTAATTGCTACATTCAGGGTCTATGGCATAGGCCAGTTGCATTAGGCAATAACTGAAACATCTGCACCTGTGTCTAAAAGCCCTTTGGATGTTTTTCCTTCAATAATCAATTTCATATCATGATGATGCTCTTTAATCTGTTGAACCCAATAAGAATCCAAAGAATCCTAACCTTCAGTCCTCTTTCCTTATTTATAGATTTTGCAATTTTTGCCAAAGGAAGAATGACCAATTCAGTGGTATGAGTCTGGGGTGACTTGAATATGGTGTTGAATAGTTTGAACCATAACTTTGATTTCCCCGGCATAATCAGCATGAATGACACCAGGCAAAACTTGGAGACCTTTTAAAGTGAGACTGCTGTGGTCTAGCAGGAGTTCCACTGTTCCTTGAGGCAAAGTTCTATAAACTCCAGTAGGAATAATCTGGGGTCCCATTTCAGGAGTTAGTATGAATCAGGAGGAGGGACTGAGGTACAAGCCTCCACTACCTTTTGTTGCTTGCCAGAGGTCAGAAATGTGCTTTACAGTGGGAAATAATGCTGGCTAGAGTTTAGGGAAAGTGCTCACGCTCTTTGGTGGTGCCAGGGCAGACCCTGCTGGAAGTTTCCCCAAATAACTTGGCCTTCCACATCAGTTTTGGATTTACACTTACTTGCCCAATGATAACCTCAACTACACCTTGTACAGCTACTAGGAGGTTTTGTGGAAGGGACAGATAATGTCTCTGTTGCCCTTACCTGTATACTAGAGCAGTTTTGAGCAAAGTATCCCCTGTGTCTGTAGCTGAAGCAAATTACTTTGTTGCCTGCTTTTTTTTCTTTAGCCTGTAGATGAATAGCTTGAGTGACAGCTGCTGCCAAGGCAGACCCTTGTACATATGAGAGGGCCAATGTCTGCACTAATCTGAATCATCTCAGACAGCATAGCTCATTTTTTATGGGCTAGTAACACCTCTTTACATCATTGGTTTGCATGTTCAAAGGCCAATTGCTGAACTACTAATTTTTTAGCCTCTGAATTGTTGACAATTTTCTTCGTTACTTTTCTCTCATTGCTGAGACAAAATACCTAATGCCCCAAATTAAGGAAGGACAGGGTTAGTTAACTTACAGTTTGTGAAGATTTCAGTCCATACTTGCCTGGCTCCAAGATAGAGTGGCACATGGCACAGGTTAACAGTTCAAGGAGGCAGAACAGCAAAGCAACAAGAGCAAAAGGGGGAAGTGTGACAAGCAGCCTCTTCTCTCTTTTACATATGCAAGCTATCTGCCCCAAGGTGGGTATAGCACTCACACCCATAACCCCAATATTGGCTCATGGATCAATCATAAACTCTAGAACCCCATCCCATGACTGCATGAGTCTTTGGCGGGAGGTCCACACACAAACCACAGCAATAATCCTCTCACTAGCTTGCAATAGGTTTACTACAAAATGCTGAAAAGGTGTGTCAAGACTCTAGTGGACAGGGGGCTGGGGATTTAGCTCAGTGGCACAGCGCCTGCCTGGCAAGCGCAAGGTCCTGAGTTGGATTTCCAGTACCTAAAAAAAAAAACAAAAAAACAAAAAAACAAAGACTCTAGTGGACAGAGGTTAGATTAAGGAACATCTCAACTTTTGAAGGAAGTTTCCTCCAAGCCCTTCTGGTAGGTATTTTAATTTGTTCATAATTGCAATTTAAAAGTTAGTTTGTTTTTGTTTTTTGTTTTGTTTTGTTTTTTTTTTTTTTGGCTTTTCTCCGGTACCGGGAACCGAACTCACAACCTTGCGCTTGCCAGGCAGGGGCTTTGCCACTGAGCTAAATCCCCAGCCCCGCAATTTAAAAGTTAGTTGATTATTTGTGGCAAGAAGTGCACTTTCTCTGGTTAACATATCTTTTGTAATGGCTATATTGTGAGCAGTGTTGTGAATGGCCTGATCTGAGCACAATTCAAAAAAATTTTCTTCCACAATAAATAATCCCCTGGATTTAAACATGCTTTAATCATTTCTTTTCAATCACCTGGGGTAATAACTTGTTGTCCTATAAGCTCTATTAAACCTAAAGTAAAAGGGATCATGGTGGAAAAGGTAGCGGTAGCTTGTTTTAAATGTTTAGGGTATTAAAAAGTATGGCTTCATGAAGATATTTGACCTGTCACAGCTTATTAGGAATTTGGAGTAGAAGAACAAGGTAGATATGTTGAAATCCATCTACGGACTCCCTCACTCATCTAGTTTCTTTTAATATCCATCACAAGGGACCAAGTGAGGGTGATTCTACTTGCTGAGGGGCAGAAGTTTCAATCTACGATGTTGCAAAGTTCCTCTGCCCTGAAGAGGCAGAAGTTGTCAATTGTGATGGAGTTACTGTTACGAATTTTATCTTGGGCAGCTATGAAACTGAAGGTACAGTGAAACAATCCTCTAGTGAGGAAAGGTCTTTTTTGCCTCTCACCATTCCTTCCTTATCTCATTGTGCCAGACCTGAGGGTTCAAGCTCTATAGGTGGGGCTGTTGCCTTATTATTCTGCTTCTGCTTGGGTATTGGTTTTAAAACAGTGCTCTGAGTGGAGTCCTCTGTGGTCATCTCAACAGGCGCACATTCAAGACACTCCTTGATGTAGGTCAACAACAAAAAAAAAAGTACAGGAATCCATAACAGAACAAGGATTTGTATATACATTTGTTATTCTTGACAAATTACTTGCCTCAAATTTAACACTTGGTAAAATCAATACACTTCTCCTTTTCATTTCTTGAGAGCCTGTTTTGCTCTTTTGGCTCTAATGAGCCTTTTTTTCTCTGTGGCCATAGTGAGCCCATTTTTGTTTGTTTTGCCTCTCTTATGCCTATTTCTCTCCTTGGCTTCTCTTAAGCCTATTTCTCTCTTTGGCTTCTCTGGCTTATTTTTCTCTTTACCTTCTCCTGAACCTATCTTTTCTTTTTGTCTTCCTCTCAGCCTATTTCTCTTTTTGGCTTCTCCTAAGCCTGTTTATCTCTTTGGCTTCTCTTAAGCCTATTTCTATTTCTGTGTGCACACAGCTACAAGTGTTCTTTTATCTGCTATCTGTGGCATTTCTTCCCTCCCTGGGTCCCTATTCAGGCACCAGAATGTTTCCTCTCACAAAGCTCTCAATATTCCCATGGTGAGGTCAGTGAGAAGATGAAGTAAAAAGGACAAGTGTCAGAATTCAGAAAACTGAAGCTCTCTCCTGATGGAAGGTAAGGAAGAAATAAAGAGGAAGAGGAGGAAGAGACAGCTCCAAGAGCTACAGCACATTTATTTACACACTTGGAAGGTTGAATATCACTAGGAACCTCTCCTCTTATTAGCTTATCCATGTGGCTTGTCTCAGGTATGCTGTGTTCTTGAGACTAGAGTAGTTTATTCATGTAACTTGCCTCAGGCACTGTGTTATTGAGGGTAGCTTTGATCCATCTTCAACTTCAGCCATTCCCTGCAGGAACCAGCACTTAATCTTAGTTTGTTGATTTACCACCACTTCATGGTTATTAAATAGATAAAGATATCTATTAGTTGCAATAATTGTTAAATTTCTTCATAAATTATGTTTTCATTTTTTAAATAGAATTTATTGAAGAATAAATTTTTCAATTTGTACTTTATATTACAGGAATTGTTAGAAGTAAAAATTATTACTTTCAAAGACCTGAAATTTGCCACATAAGTGACTAAATGCCTTGTATATATTTGGAGTATTATTAAATATTAAAGTGAAACTTTAAATAGATAAATAGAAGAGTAGCACAAGCTATATTCCTGGCTGTTATACTAAAAGGAGAGATAGTCATGGTGTATATTACATAAACTAACAGCAGGACTGTTAAACATTAAACAAACAAACAAACAAACAAACAAAAAAACCATAAAGGGCCAGGGATATAGCTCAGTGGCAAAGCACCTGCCTGGCAAGTGCAAGGTTCTGAGTTCGATTATCAGTTTAAAAAAAAAAAAAAAACATAAATCTGTTGTGACATACTGGGATATGGAATTTCAAGACATTGGCTTGGGGGCAGATAGACTGGAGAAACACTTGATTTGTGCTGCATTCACAACTACTCCATATTGGTCTCTTAAGAAAAGTTACATCTCCATACTGCAAGGCAAAGGAATATCAGTGCCACAGCAGACTTTTGCCAAACTGCCTTTTTATATCAAGGAAATATATGAATCCGGCTTGGCTGAGCAACTACAAATAGCAAATGCAAACAAACTGACTGCTCCTGAATGTTGCCTTAAGAGATTAGAAACCAGTTCTAATGTTATGGCTTCTTATTTGAGGAAAAAAAAATCTCAAGAAAATTTTTTTGTAAATATTTGTAAATAAAGTTACATCTGTCAGTGCTGTATTTTAGGAATAAAAGCAAGTAAGCTGAATAAAGTCATCTCAGAGGATCACTTTATATTTGGATATAGATAATCAGTGCATATGTATCATGCACAAGATAACAACTTTTAATATATAATTCCTTATTGTAAATTTAAATAATTAAGAGATACAATATGAAGTAAAATGTAGAAAATTAAAACAAATAAATCAGGCTTGATGATTTACCCAAAGTGCCAGATGAGAAAGAAGGATCACTTGAGCTCAGGAGTTCAAGACCAGGGGCAGATAGACTGGACAAAATAGTAAGACCTCACTTCAATAATAATAATAATAATAGTAATAATAATAATAAATAATAATAATTTTAAAAAGACTTGAAAGTATTTTGACATACATAGGTTTTCCCCTTTGCTTTATATTATGATTCATGTGAGTTCTTTAATTGCTAATAATACTTATTCAGTTAAAAGTGTTGCATACCTATCAGCAAATGACACACTTTCTGCTAAATAAAATAAGATGTAAATTAAATCCTTATTAAGTCTGTGGTATCAAGAGAGACATATCTGACTGTAGAATTAATATAATTAAAGCCACAGATGTCCCAATGGAGTACACAATTTTATTATATCATTATTTTTTTAAAGCACACAAATCTATAAATTATGTCTTTTTTCTCACATTTTATATTACATAACGTTAAGGAAGACAATACTACAGTGCACTGATTCCAATGATGTCATTTGAGAAGAACTTGATAAACATTACTATAATGACTTTATTATGAATATTTTATACATGTGAAATACACAGTAGAGATTTTTTGACTTCATGCAGTTTGTTGTCAACTTAAGTATAATTTAATTACACTGAACAATTGTAGAATTCTACAATTAACTTTTAAGTCTTGAAAATTACTGTTTTTTAATCTTTTCATAGAGTTAAGCAATGATGGTCATTATCAAATTCTGGAACAATTTTATGATCTTAGAAATAAAATCTGTACCCAGTAAAAGTTAATTGTTGTTGCCACAGCCTCCAACAACTAATCTAATTCCTGTATGTGAATTTTTCTATTGTAGATATTTTATATGATTAGAGTCATACACACTGCTGCCTTTTCTGTTTAAATTTTTATCATATGGCGTGTTTACATGGATCATCTGAGATGTAATGATTTAGGATTTCCTTTCTTTTATGGCTGAATTATATTCCACTGTTAGGCTTTGCCACATTTTGCTTGCATATAATCACTAAACAGCAACTGGGATTATATATAAAGTTGTTCTATAATTCAATTTTGGAGGAATGGTCCAGTTGTTTTGCAAAATGTCCGCATCACTTTCTATTCACACTAGCAATGCCTGAGGATGTCATTCTTCTAATGTTTGTCAACACTTTCTGTATTTATTCTGACCATTCTAATATATTAGAAGCACTATCTCAGTGAAGTTTGTAAGGATTTCATTAATAATTATGTTGAAGCCTTTTTCATGTGCTCATTGTTCATTCATCTTCTAATGAGAAATTGCTATTAAAATGATTTGTCGTTTTTTGCTTTGAATATTACTATTATTATATATACAAGACTAGTATCAGACACTAGAATTTTCCATCTGTGTGTGCTACTTTAACTTTCTTAACTATGTACATCAAAGTACAAGATTAAATAAAGTTGACACTTAGCCAGCCTTATCAAAAAAAGGAAAGAAAAGCTCAATTAGGAATGAAATCACAATAGATTATGCAGAAATCCGGAAGATCATCAATATCTATTTGAGAACTTTTACTCTAACAAGATGAAAAGCACAGAAGAAATGGACAGATTCCTAACTACATATGAATTACCAAAACTGAATTAAGAAGATGTAAGTATTTCTAAAAAAAAAAATCTATCAATAAAATTGAAAATGTAACTAAAATTTTACATGCAAAGAAAAGCCCAAGTCCTTATGGATTCACTGCTGAATTCTACAGGAAATTAGAGACTTCATTCTATTACTCCTACACTTTTTAACAAAATTGAAAGCAGATGATATTTCCAAAGTCATTCCTGTGCTTTGTCATGGAAAAAATTTATTTCTCCATTGAGTATGAAAAACAATTTTGCTGGCTACATAAATGTAGGTTGGAAGTTGTTTTCTTTCAGAACTTGAAATTCTTCACTCTACACTCTCCTTGACTTAGGTGTTTGTGCTGATAAGTCTTCTGTAATTCTGATAGATTTTCCTTTGTAGATAATTTGTTCCTTTTTTCTAATAGTTTTTAGTATTTTGTTTTGGTGCTGAAATTTTGGAATCTTGAATATTATATGCCTTGATGTAGATTGATTTGGTCCTGACTAATTGTATTTCTGTGTCACTTATCTATATGTCAAATTCTATATCCATGCTTGGGATGTTTTTGTCCATTTCTTCTGTAAACATATTTTTTATGTTGTTTGTGTTGACTCTTTTTTCATTGACTCCAATTAGTTTTATGATCTTATTTGCATCATACTGAAGTTGTTTAATTTTTTCACAATCAAGAAACTCTTTAATAGATTGTTTTTTTTTCATATTTGCTAACTGTGGTCCTGTCTTCTAGGTCTGCTATTCTATCTTCACTTTCTTTTGTACAGTATTTCAAACTTTCAATGGAATTTTTAATTTTCTGAATTTTTAAAATCAGTTTTAGGTTGATTCCATTTCTTTCCCAATGTGGGCATTCATGGTTCCCATCATTTTAATATGCTATTCTATTTCTTTTAATTTATCTGCTCTACATTTGCTGAGCAAGTCCTTTAGTATGGTTGTCATCTCTTTTTTAATCTGTGAAAATATTTCTGTTGTACTTCTTTCTATAACATCATATATATTGTATGTTTTTTGTTTCTGATGCTGTGATTCCTGAAGATTCAGGTGGATGACTCCTGATTTTCTCTATCTCATTGTCCCCTGGATTTGTTTTGTATGGGCTTATTTTCCTTCTATATCTTCTCATTTTGTATTTTTACATGAATTTGTTTTTTATGTGTTGTTCTTTATATTTTTCTTAGGTAGCTTTATCTCTGGTATTGAGGGTCCTCTAGGAAATGTCTATTCCTCTAAGATGTCTTCTAGGTGTAGCTGGCTATTGGTCTTTGTATCTATCCAATGGTCATATCTTCCCACCTTATTAAGGACAAGGAGATATCTATTTGGCTTATCACCCAGACCTTTGGGATTGGGCAATGGAAATGATTATGACCCCAGATTACCACAGTTTTGTCATGCAAGTGTAGGCAATCTATTACAAGTGTGACATTCCAGTTAAAGTAATACAATTAATAATAATAATACCATCAAGTACAGCCTAGAAATTGACAATCTGTGTTAACTGTTAATTTGGTATTTCTAACCATAGGAATAAGGTCTGTAGTTGTATAACAACATACAGCATACACTAGGAACTTGTACACAGTGATTTTCCCCTTGGTAGAATGATTTTGTCCTGCTGGGAAAGAGAACTTGGTGGGGACAAAACAGAATATTAATTGAAGAGAAATGGAGTGGAAGCAAGGCTGAAGGACAAAGGACAATCACCTAAATTTTGGGAAGCTGGAGAAGAGGACAGGAGAGAAAGAATGAAGGAAAAAGCCAGAGAATATTGAAGCAAACCAAAGAGACTAGAGGCAGTTTTCATTCACTTGTAAATATCAGAAATTCAAGAAAACAATTGAAGGAAGACAAAGACAGGACAGAGAAAATGAAAAAAATAAATAAATAAAGGTCAAAATATAAACAACCACCCCTCAAAAAAAATCCTCTGGTGCTCCTAGTCCTGTATTAGTTCCGTAGTCCGAGCTGGAAACTGTACAGAATAATACCAACAAGTCTGCAGTAAAATAATTGCTGGGTAAGGGGCTGACCTTGGACACACCACTGATTCCTCTCACTGTTGGTTCAAGGACAGGTGTATTCTCCTTGTCCTGCCACCAGCTAAGACCACTTTCCTGCTTGTGCCCCTGGTCACAGGGCAGGGGGTGGTGTCCTTGACCCTTCAACCACCAGGGCTGCTTGACTTCTTGTGCTGATGATTACAGAGCATGGGGCTGCTTTCAGTCCTTCATAGCTAGGGCTAAGTTTGGCTTTTGGTCCCTGGCAGAATGGGACTGAGTGGTCCCAGTTCCCACTTCTCAGGGGATCCCCCCAGTCTGCTGTCCAACTTCTATCTGTCTACTATGACTAAAAATCCCTTCCTTCTTTCCACTCAAGGACATTGACAGGTTACCTGGAGTTGTTCTGCTGCTGGAGTTGAAACATTGATCCCTTCAAAGTAGAATAGAGTGGCAGTCCCATCCGCTCACTGCTGTTCCTGTGAGCAATTGTGTGCCAGGTGACTTTTTGATTTACACACCAATAGCTGATTCAGGGGGGCAGCTCAGGACAGTGTCTTGTGTTTTCACTGTTACCTCTAACTGTATAAGACTCTCCCAATCCAGGTCAGCTCTCAATTAACCAGTGAGGAGGGAGGTTGGTTTTCCTGACTAACAGGGTGGCTACATAGCTGCTCAAGTCACACTTTGTGGCCTTGGATTTTCTACAATGAGCTGTTTCTTCTGAAGCAATGAATCCTATTTTGTTCTTCTCTACTGCGAGTTCTCACATGGTTCATGTGTGCCCTACATTCCCTTTGTATTCTTTCCAGACTCTTGGCACTTTGTTTTGGAGAAGCTGAGTACCTCAAACTCAGCACCTTGCTATTTTGAGGTATCTTCATTTTTTTTTACACTTATCTACTTGCTTTGATGAGAATTTTCAATACATTAATAAATAAAATTGGCTTTGAGTCTTCCTTTCTTCCTTCCTCCTTTCCTTCCTTCCTTTATCTTCCTTTTCTCCTTCTTTCCTTCCTTCCTTCTTTCTTTCCTTCTTCCTTCCTTCTTTCTTTCATGAATCCTATTTCCAAATTAAGGAAGGTCTCTTATATTCTGATTTCACGGCTTCACTGTTTTTTTTTTTTTAATGAAAGGATGTGAGATTTTTCTTAGCCCATTTCATTTTCTTCAAATATTGTAATCCACTTTGAGAACAAGTACAGTCTATATACAATAACACCTTGGTTTGTGAATATTTCTCTTTGTGAATAATTCAGTTCACAAAAGAAGCCGTCAGCAACATTTTGTTTTCTTTGTCAAACTCCACATCAGCTGATGAATACAACAGACATCCTCCTTACATGAACACTAAAGCAGGCCTTTTCCCTTGGAATCATGGAACAATTTAAGTTTACGAACCAAGGTACTACTGTTTTTCCAAGATTTATTTATTTTTTGAATTTTGTAGAGGATTTTTCATTCATATTCACAAAAATATGTGTCTGAAATTTTCTTCCGATTTTATTGAGTTATTTGGATATCAAGGTAGTAAAAGCCTCAGAGATTTGGGAAATGTTCATTTGTATTTTATGAAATAGCTTGTGAGGTGTTGGTGATACCTACAAAGCTAGGAAAAGAGAAAGAAGACACAACATGGAAAAACATCAATGGACTCGCTGTTCCTAACTAGTGCTAGCTGCTTTTCCTGAATAAATCCTTCCCAAATTGTTAAAAATCTTTATTTCACAGAGTTGTGATTTTGATATTTTTTTGCTGGTGTTCTCATTATTTTATGAAGTAATGAGTTTTTAAAGACCTATACAGAGCTATTCTGGATGACATTACTAAAAGTGGTTGCTTTTACACAGATTTAGCAGTATAGAGTGAATGAATTATAAGCAAAACAAGTCTTTTGAAAAACTAATTGTTTGATTAGAAAGCTTACTAGAAATCCCACAATATGTCAAAAGATGCTTGGTGTTTAAAATGAAGACAGCATTACATCCTCATATAAGTCTAGTGAGGACAAAGATAATTCCTTGCAAAAGCACTGGACACCCCATCTGGCATCTCTGCCTCATCCTCTAGGTCTGTGAAGTACCTCTGTTTTACAAATTATATATTGCTGCAACTTTTGCCAAAGCAAAGCAAATGGAAAACAAAATCTTCTTTTCCTTCTTTGCTTTGCTTATTTCAGATTAAAAGGCCCTGATGGAGGCACATTTTTGCCTCTACTAAGTTACAGATAAATACCATAGATTTTTCAGGAGCAGTAAAAGGTAATCTGACTTCTGCAATTTACAGTAAAAGGAAATCCCCAAATCCCATGAATATTCACATGTGGATGTATTATTAAAATAAAAGAAGTGGTCATACAACTGCAAGTAGAAACGCCAAAACAACACCCAGGATTTGGTGGTAGATTTATTTATGCAGATGAGCACTGATTGAGATCATTCCCAGAATATCAGGCCCTAATCTCTGGTGGTCTACAAATTATACTGGAAAAGCAAGCAGAAAGTACAGAGGCAGAATGATTTGTCAACTAGAGATCGGTATATACAATGTACAACATAGTGACCAGCTATGCATCACAGTGACCAGGAGTTTCTAATAAACAGGAGCAACTGAATCTGGAACAGGAACTATTACTTAGACAACTAACAAACTGAAGTATACTTCCCAGGGGAGGGGCATTTTCTGCTACAGTCAGATACTGAGGGAATGCGAGAAAATGGTGAATATCTATTGTCCATGTGTTACCTGATTAAATACTCAGAATGACTTATAATGCAAATATCATTATCACTAATTTAAAGATAGAAAAATGTCATGGAAGATAGTCAACTTTTCCAATATCACTTATCTTGTAAAGAAGGCTAGGGATACACATCAAAGCTTCCATAATTTAAAAGTCATACTTTTTTCTAATAGAACATTGTTATCAATATAAAGACAGATGACAGTAATACTTAACTTATAAATTTATGTTACACTTTTATCAAGAAATACATGTGTACCAAGTAACACATACAAAATGAAGGATAAGAGCACGCACACCCTATGAGAGCCCAAAAGAAATGAATAGCATAGAAAATCCATTCTGAAGATTCCCATCAGATGAATTTGACAATGTTTTACCAAAATATTTGATTTGAAGGCTAGAGATAGATTTAGATAGAGATAAAAGTAGATACACACATATAAGGTAGGTAGGTAGAGAGATAGAAAGAGACAGATAGGTAAATGATAGATAGATAGATAGATAGATGATACATAAAGTCTGTGCTATGCCTACTTAAATGTCTCCAAATCTGTTGAGAGTAGAAGTAGAGAAAACACTGAAAGAGCTATCATTGTAATTTTTATAGCAGAAGTTTTTGTGACATTTCAATGATAGAGTTTGCAACAAGTGAAACAAGTTTTCCCTATGTCTAATAAGGAGTTGCCTATTTTACAGAATAGTCTCATTAATGTGTTCAAATCATTCAAATCTTCTATCCATATAGAGCTTAAACTACTTCTTACTTAATGCTACTGATATATGAACTATGAAGATTTCTAAGATATTTGAAGGCTATAAAGAAAAAGGTAATGATATATGCACATGTGAAATGTTTTATGGAAAATATATATAATTAATTTTCAGGTAGAGTTTGAAATATCAAAAGAACACATTTTTATCTGATATCCTCAAATTGATGTCATAATATATTAACCTTGAAAATAAATAGTTGTTTAAAAGGAAAAGAAAAAAGAGGAAATATCTCCTCAAATGTAAAATTCTTGCTGGGATTAAGTAGTAAATAAATTTTGGGAAACACTAAAATTGTTGTATAATTGTTTTAATTTTAGTAAAAAGAATATAAACTAAATTATGAGAAAATAGACAATTTTACTCATTAGAAAGTTTGATATCATGGCCACTTTTGAAGACTGCCAAGATGGTAAGAAAGAAAATAAATATTCTGAAAGAATGCATCTAAAATACAACAAATGGCTTCTCAAATAAGTAGCCCAGAAAGCAAGCAGAAAAAAAATGAATAAAGTAAGAACAGTTACAGGTTGATCTAATGATATTTCATAGTATCAACTACAAAGAAATGATTGCAGTATTTTACATGATGGGAAATCAACAAATCTAAGCTAATAAGAACTATGAATATTAATAACCTTCAGTAAAAACCAGCAAGGAGACACCTAAGTCAAGTAAAATAGAGAGACATTCAGGTTTTTGTACCAATCTTAGAAGCTAGAAAATCATAAATGTGTATCTTAAACTTGACAGGCAAAGGCTTTTACTTTACTAATTCTGGGCAAACAATTTCTCAACTAATTATATTAGAATATATTTATCCTCTTCAATCTACTTAAGAAATTATTTTTCTTACCAGACAACAACGACTAGAAGACGTTTCCTTTAAAATTTTTCCACATTTCACAAGGAAACAAAGTTTAAATTTTTCCAATCAGTATAATGAATCAGATATGTAAAAAAACAGTGTAACGAGAAAGAGGGGAGAGTATGTTGGGAATGCAACTGAAAGTTTTAATTGCTTTATCAATATACACTTATATAAATATACTTAGATCATATACTCAAATTTGCAAAACAAATATGTGTACTCACCCAGTTTTCTTTCCTTCTGATTTATAAAATCAGGAAAATTCTGAGCAGGTTATTGCACATGAAAACAAGCCTTCAGAGTAGATGGTTTTAACACTGTGATCATTAATTGAGATGTCAACTTGAATAAGAAATACCTAACAGATTAGTTTAGTGCAGTTCTGAGTGTGTCTGGTGATGACTTACTGAAGAGCAAAGACCCACCATGAAGGTGAGTAACATCAAACAGTGGGTTTGTAGCCTGGGTGAAATAGAAAAGGAAAAAAGATGAAAGTCTCAGTTTTGCTTCTTATGGGGAGCTCGTCTTCACCATCACCTCTGGATGTCCACTTCCCAGCTTCCAGCACAGAATCTTCAACTCTTAGGCAGTGCAGTGCAGACTCTTAGGCCTCCTTATGTGGACTCAGACTCTGAGGAGACTCTGAAGGGAGCTCCAGGCCCTTGACATTTACTGGATCCTCTGCTCTCCAGCGCAAAGATGACCCATTTCATTCCTCCAACCCTGACTATGGAAGCAGCCACTATGAGCTTACCTTGTAATCCTTTCTGCAACAAATATATATTTTCTGTATTAAATATGCTGCTCTAGTGAACCTTAAATAATTCAATCATTTTCTTTTATACTTTATGTTTTTCAGCAAACAGAAACTCAAAAAGTCTTATTACTTACAAAGTTATAATACAGATATAAGCATATCCAAGTAGAATACTACTTCAAAGGGAATTTTGGAATTTGTACTTAGATAGATCCTCTTGGAAATATCATAGAATCACTAGTAGTTTTAGTAATAGAGAAATGGAGAGAGAGGTGTGGGGCAGATACTAGGGGAAGGAAAAAGGAAAAGAGAAAAGAAAGAAAAGAAAAGAAAGAAAAAGAAAGAATGTGCACTCTGACTGACACCATATAAGTATGTAAAAATCATGCTGTATAGTTTTCTGTGAGAAAAGTGTCCTGCTGTTTAATTATCAATTTGGACATTCCTTGCTGTCTCTGAGGTATATTTTGGTTCCAATAAACATTTCTTGATGCCTTCTTAGTGCTAGGAGCCTGATTAGGTGCTGAAGGAATGCATAATAATAACAAAGTGCTTGCTTCCATACCACACACACTAATTACATGCACTAATTTTATACACTAGTTGCAAAGATCTATAAAAATTATCTTTTCAGATAATTTGTGCCATGTTTATTATATTTTTATTTAATCTACTACTTATTGTTAGAAGTAAGGTTTCATATCATATAATGTGTCATGAATTTTCTGCATAGTTTCTCTTCAATAAATGGATATCCCTTGGCTGAATCAATAATAAAAGCCATGTATCTTTATATTGATTAAAGAACACAGAATACTGTATTTTGCAACAGTGTTAGGAAATTTTGCTCTGAGTAGAAAGAATTCCTTTTACAATACTGTGCTTTAAGATTCTGAAAGCCTGTGAAATATATTCTAGGAAAATGTACCTTTAAATTAGAAACTGGCAGTTTTCTCTTGAAAAGAAGTGTTGTGAGACACCAATTTGATCTGAGTCACAATATTAACTGTACCTTGCTGAGGCGTAGATCAGTTTTTATTCCAAGAACGTTAGAGCTCGTGTAGCTATACAGATTTTCCTTTGTGAGTTAAATGCTAGAAAATCTAGAATGAAATCTGCAGCCTGATAGGAAGAAATACTGACTCAAATTTTACAACTATCTCAACTTGGTTAAATTTGAAATCTATTTTGCTATCCCTTTAACACTTATTTTTAATTAGATATATCATCTTTATCTCGTGAATCTCTGTAATTATATCAAATTTTCAAGGATATATTGGGATATGAAGAGGATTCCGCTGAAGAGAAGGCTAGCTATACTAGGAAAGTTAAATATGAGGAACATTTATGTAAAAATTTAATTGATGAAATCATCCCAATTAATGATAATTAGAATTTCACACTACATAATACAGTATTCATGGTAGAACAATAAAATGAAAGAAGAAACCTCATCAAGGATCTTATACATGAATAGGTAAGGAAATATATAATTAAAATCAAGAATCATGCCACAGGGCCGGGGATATAGCTCAGCAGCATAAGCACCTCCCTGGAAGCGCAAGGTCCTGACTTCAATTCCCGATACCAAAAAAAAAAAAAAAAAAAAGGAATTATGACACAGATGAGCAAGGGTGGTGTGATTATATTGGTTAAGTCAGAACAGATAATTAGGAAAGGTTTCAGAAGTAAGCTAATGCCCAGAGTGAACCATGAGAGATTAACATGCAAACTGAGGAGGTGAAGGATACTTGTACAGAAACAGAATATTATGTTATGTTTTTGTATCGGATATCAAACTCAGAAACTTGTGCTTGCCAGGTACGAGCTTGTGCCACTGACCTATATCCCCAGCCCAAGAAACATAATGTATAAAATCTTAAATGGGTAAAGGAAATTTAGAAATTTGACAACCAAACCACAAGTGTTATTGGGAAAATAGTTTTAATAATATTAGATTATCTCATAAAAATATTTTAAAGTAAGACAAATGGTCTTTTCCATGTTTAATCCTTAATGCTGGAGATAAAAGAATGCATAATAGGACCTTTTAATTCTACTCAGTGATAATATTTAAATTGGAATTTATAACTCAATAATCAAATATGTATTTGGGGGTAATTTCTTGCCCAAAATTGCCCTACTTACTAAAGTTAGGAAAAATCTCACCTAAAAAGGTGAGAATACCCTGTTATCATTTCTTACTGAATTAAAAAGTCAACAGATTTAAGTTTTAGGAAATCTGAGGACAATATATTCATTTAAGTAAATCATACACAGCTTCTATGGAGAAGAAAAAATATTAAATCAACTAAAGAAATCTGACTATTTCAGTTCCTGATATTCTGCTATTGGATATTAATTCATTGCTTCCTTTTTCCTTTCTAAATTTCTCTGGGGAAATGATTTTATTTCATATTTTAACATTTTTATAGAGTTATTCAACCTCAGTGACATAGAAATCATCTATGTCTCTATTTAAAATGCACATTAAACTTATTAATCTTAATCCCTAGTAGTTTCCCATCCAATGTGCATGTGGAAATGGAGTGATACAGCAATCAAAATAAAAGTTTATGCTGATAAAGAGATATAATAAGCTAGAGAGATGATAAAGGAATGTTTATTGAAAAGTCTAAATGTTAAGAAGAATGAGATAATTGAGGATAATTTAAAGTTCATGTAGCTCATTAGTGACAAACTTATTTGAAAATTCAGATTTAGGTTCTACTTTTGCTTTACTTTGCTTTGCTTTTCACATTGTTATGCTATCCCATTGTAATTATGTTTTATATTACTTCTCTTCCGTGTGTGTGAGTGTAGGTGTATGTGTTTGGTTCTGAGGAATAATCCTAGTTCCTTTGCACAGAGCTACTCTACATCACCTTCCTCATTTTTTAGTTTTTGTTTAGATATCAATTCTTCCTAATTCACTAAATTTTTGCCCAAGCAGTTTTTCAATTTGTGATTCTGCTGCCTCAGTCTCTTAGACTGCTGGATTATAGGAATGGACACCATGCCTGGCTTGTGGAATTGCTCCTTCTAGCAAAATATCAAGTTCATTTTTCACAGATTGGTATAAAGGACCCAGAAGTTGAGCCACATTTTGTGATGCTTTTGTGTGAGACTCTAATTACTAATGTTAATAATGATAATGATATTGTCATCGAAAGTCATTGTCAGAGAGCCCATTCCTGGGCCTTTAAGGAGGCAGTTGAGAGGCATGCTTTCAATATAAACTTTTACTCTTCCCAGAAAATCCCACTACAAACTACATTATTGTCAGTCTTTTGTCTCAGACCATATTTTGTTTTAGTCAATAAATGATGAGCATTAATGTTTTCCTTATTATGAAGGTGATCAATTGTGTTGTAAGATTACACTCAAACATAGATACAATTTGTAGTTTTTAAAGTTGCATGTACTACAGAAAAACCATTGTACCCATTTATGAAAGCTGAAATATTTGCAGTGAATATGTAAATAACCATATGAAAATGTAAGTTAATATCCTTAACTGTATAGATATTTTTGATTATTATTTTCATGGAGTCATTTAGTAAAAAATATTTAGAACTGTTGTTTTATAAGTCTGCAGGTTGGTGATTTAATTGTATGTACTTTGACATCACCTCCTTGAAAGACTTTTAGTACAGTCAGTATCATAACAGTAGGAAAATGCTCAGCATTTTATTGATGGTTCATTATCAAATTTCATCCTACAAATCTTTAGTTATTCAAACAATACATCCAATATAACTACCCTAAATATTTCTTTATTACTGTAAAGCAAATGACAATATCACTGATTTTCAGGTGAAAACAAATGAAATTGTTTATAACTAAATTCAAACCACTCTTGTTACAAGACAAACTTTCATAATTCACAATTCTTGGTTTATGTAGTCTTACATTTTAAGTTCTATTTACATATAGCAAATTAACTACTTTTGAATGCATTAATAATTTGAACTGGAGTGTGCTCAATAATACTGAATGTATTAATAGTTACAATTATTGTGTGAATGCTATGGCAAGAGATTTATATATATATATAATCATATATATATAATCTTCTATACATTAACTCTTATATTCAGATATTTGGTTATTTGAATTATTGCTGCTTTTACTTCATGGCAGTTGACTCAAGGTGGAGCCTTGTTCTGCTTCTACAGATGTCATTTGTTAATGGCAAATATTCTAAAGTGTTACTAACAAATATTTTAAAATATTTAGGCATGCATACCTGAACAATGGCAAACTGAGTTAGCCTTACTCTTTGTAGTGGTATCTCTATTAGTTTTGTTAGACACAATTCATCATTTAACATCTTCTACCTAGAAAATGATTGAAATAAATACATTTTTCCTCTTTCCCTATGTCTTTTCCAGGGAGAGATTAAATTGTAAGTTTCAACAGAGATGGAAGGTCATTCCAAAAACATTTCATCTTTTCAGTGCCCACAAATTCTCCATTGAAGAAACAATAAATATGAAAAATGATGCTTCAACAATTTTTTCTTCTATGAGTGATTCAGTTAAAATGTAACTTTAAACATTGATGTTCAAATAGATAGCCAAAGCACCTTTAGGAGAAAGGATACTTGTAATAAAAAACAATTCATAGGTAATCAATTCAATGATACTTTAGAGGCAGCAGGTTCTTAAAAATTTAATAAAAAAAATTTTGCAATAGTAATGTGTTACTATTGAAAAGAATGACCTAGGCTACTAACACTTGCTATTTTGTTCATATTTAAATTATATTTTGGCAATACAAAAGAAACTAATAGCAAAATTAACTCATACTATACTTTGAATGGAGAGACAGTATAAAATGAAAATCATTTCCATTTTTCCCACACTGTACTATTTAACTTTCAGAAAAGATGGCAAATGTAGATGAATTAGTATCATAATATACAATGTGTACAAAGTATTATATTTAAGAAGTTATTTTTTATAATCATGCTGCATTTTTGATTCACAAATTTGACTAGAACCATTTGGATTAGACACCTTTAACAAGATAACTGAGGCTGAGTACTTTATAAAGGAAAGAGTTTTATTTTCTTCTCAGTTCTGTAGGTTCAGGAGCGTGGTCCCTGCCTTATATTATGGTGGGTATATGAGCAGCAGTGACAGATCATATAGCAAGACAGGACACAAAGAGATTTAGGGGCCAGATTTGCCTTTTTTATAATAATTTGTTCTCACAGCAACTAACTTGCGTCGTGAAACCTTTATTAATTCCTCCTAAGGGAAATGTTCTCCACGAAAAACCATTGCTGTGCCCTTTTCATGCCTACTGTATGAATATGATCTTACATTGACATTTATTAATGTTTAATCTCCCCTGTGTTGCCTGAAGCTATTTGATGGTGATATAGGTTCTCTTTGTGAGGCATTGTGAACCCCATTCTATGACTAGATGCCCCCCAAAAAATCAAATCAACAATGAAAGCTATCATTGCAAGTAAATCTACATTCAAAATGATGCTTTATATATACAAGTTATATGTTAACATGTAGAATTTCATACATCACACCTATTCACAGAAAAAGTGCTTGTCATCATTATATTTGGGGTGTTATCTGCCAACTAGGGTACATTAGATAAGGACAGCTTTTAATTCAGAGTAGATAACTCTTGAAGAAAAGACTCAAAGGACTGTGTTTATGTGGACTATTAAACCATTAATTTAGCTCTCATCTAACCTACCTAAGACTTTATAGAAATTTATAGACAATCAATTTGTAAGTCCATTGAGAAATAAATAGCACAATTTTGTAAAAATTAACCAAGAATTTGAAATGGAAGGTTATGCTTGAAAAATAATGCAAAAAAAGTATTGCTAAATTTCATTTGCAATGGAAGGGATTAACATCAATATTTTCAATAAAAATAAAAAATAATTTTTCCTATTGAAATAATTTTTCATTTGCAGAACAATTTCTCTTGTGGTTTATTTAAGGATGACAAAGCACCATACTTGAAATCATATATATGTGAGTACAATAGACATTCTATACCATTGAAGTTTTCAGAGCTTTTCATTAAGATACTTCTATGATATCAAAATAAAAATAATAAATTTACTATAATATAAAACTGTTACATAATATCTGTGGTGATTAATGGTATAAAATAATGTGTCTCTGGAAGGGATATAAATATATATGTATTGTGTTAGCTTTTTGACAAAGTACCTGGGATAGCAGGATAGAGGGAGGAAAGGTTATTTTGTGTCAAGGTTTTAGATATTTCATTACATGGACTCTTAGGCCTATTTCTTTGGGTGGCCAATTCACCTCATGGTGGCCATGAAGGGAAAAGAAAGAAGAGGAGGTTGAGGTCCCAATATTTCCTTTAATGAGCTATTTTTTTCTGTGAATTCTACCTTCTAATGTATCTACCATCTCCCAATAGTGCCCAGGAGCCTTTGAGGAGAACTTCCAAATATAGCCTCTGTGTGTGTGTGTGTGTGTGTGTGTGTGTGTGTGTGCGCGCGTGTGTGTGTATGTATATGTATATTAAAATCTATCATATTAGGGTTGTAATTCCTTGGTACATCTTTTAGCCTTCAATAGATGTGAGTAGTTTTGTGCCTTAGACCTCCTTATTATGTCAATAAAAAATATAAACAAACATTTCATATAAAAATTTGCTGTGTTTACAAATAATGTTATTTCATTTGCAACCTTAAAAAGAATACAGATCTTTATAGTGTACTCTAGTTCAAAAAATGGTTAACTGAAACAATAGAATCCATATATCTGAAATGCACTCAAAAAACCCTTGACCTGGCTCTCCAATGTTGACAAATAGCCTGCAGAGAAATTTGTTAAAATTATAATCTAATAACATTGTTGTATAATATTACAGTCTGCTCATACAACATTAGAAAATTCATAAAAAATTTGTCTTTAGGGCTGGAATCTTATAAGTCAATCTCTTCATTTTATAGAGGACAGAAAATTTCTACATGAGATGGTTAAAGCTGATGTCTTCTCAATAGTTATCTCATGATTCTAATGAGTTATTTGGTTAACTAATCACTCTTCTCAGCAGCAGCTTCTCCCCCAGATTTACTTTGTATTAGGATAATTTAAATACTAATGAATGGGGCTTTCAGTAAAGACGGGAACAAAAATAAGTGAAAAGACACTGTATTCCAAATGCTGAAATATTCTCATATAAAAATTTAGGGCAGGGCTGGGGATATAGCTCAGTGGCATCAGCACCTGCCTGGCAAGCGCAAGGTCCTGTGTTTGATTCCTTGTACTAAAAAAAAAAAAACAATTAGGGCAACATAGAAATTAAAATTTGTAGATTTTTATTAACAAAGCCAATTTAAATTTTTCATATTATATTATCTTATTTTAAAATAGTAACTTTACTAAATTTTAATAGAAAGACATGTGCTTTGACTTATGTTTTTGATTATCTGTTAGGGTCCTTATTTATTTAAACAACAGCCTACTCATTTAATCCTTTAACACAGTCTATTATTTTATTTCACTGTTATAATAAAACACTTATATTTCTTTTATTCTATTAATTATGAATTATAATAAAAATAAATATTGTGATGAGATGGATTTTTGGTTTTGATATTAGCAATTATAATTTGTTACAGTTTTCATAAATCACTAAGTATTAAAATATAGTACTTATTCAATATTCTTAAAAAGTAACTTAAGGCTGGATATCAGTAACTGTCACATATTAGGAATAACTGTAATATGTCAATATTAAAAGTAGAAAGTCAAAGAATAAAGGGGATAGTAAGGAAAGAGTGTTAGAAGGAATTGGACTCATGGAATTCTAGACCATTACTTTGTTCCTTCCTACATAATTTTAACTTGATCTTATTTTTAACCCTCAATATATGAAGTCAGTTTCAACTAAGTATTACTTAAAAAAAAACTAAATCCCAAGAAATGTCTGAGTCATGTTAAACACATTTTCTCATTTAATCTTCACAAGAGCCCCCTTGAGGTATGTTTTATTATTTTCATCACATTTTACAAAGAACACTCTGAAAATCATACTTCAAGGAATTTATTCTTGAACCCAATTCTATGCTTTAGTGTTTACTTTTTATGGCGACAATATTTTGCACAGGTTTGAGGATAAGGAACACCACAATGACGGTCATTCACTGCTGGTCACTGGGTAAATCCTTAAGGGTTTTTAATGGAAAAGTGTATATCCAGCCAGAATGAAAAGAAGGTCAGTGCAAGCAAAGACATTTCAGAGAGTGCGGAGAAACTCCTTTCTACTTTTTCAGTTCGTTATATCTATGTTTATATTTTATAGCTTCAGTTTAATCCCAGATGCACAGATATAACAGTCCCAGCAACAGTATATCACATTTTTCTTATAATTCTTTAAAACGGAATCCCTTAATCCAACTAAAATTATCTAGTAAAGGGATAGAGTCCATCACACACACACACACACACACACACACACACACACACACACAACTTAGAGTCCTGAAATTCTCAGCTTAATGCAATTATTTGGATCTAATATACAGTTTTATTTATAAATTTTGTTGCACTAAAATAATATAAATGAGAAAATCAGCTGAGGTTTACTTGCCACGTGGAAATCATATCCATATTTTGATTCATTTCTAATTTATAACTTTGTCTAGGAGTAAAAGTAGCATGTTATAACAGTCATTGTTAAATTAAACTCATGCAAATGTACGTATTAAATGCATAAACATAATTTTACCATTTAGGAACCCTAAAATCTACAGATATCTATCCATTTCTCTTCATTATTAACTCTTGTTACCAAAGAAATGCCTGTCTCATATTTTAGATTTTCATAAGTACTTTTAGCTAGAAGCAGCTACTGTGAATCTATGCTAACAAAGATGAATTGCTGTTTGGATGTAGGCAAGCATACAATGACAGACGAATGTCCTTAGCTAACCTTCATCCTCAATCTAGAAATTTATAGGAGTTATATTAACCTGTCAGCATCCCTGTAAAGATTTAGAGTATGACAAAGATAAACAGCTCATTAGAATTTAGTTGTAGCAGTTTCTTATTTTTCCTTATGTATTTTTAACAACAATGAACAATCTCATGTGAGGGTGTACTTCTATATTCTCAGGATTCTTGGAGGTTCAGACAGGAGGATTTAAAGTTAGATCCCAGCCTGGGAAATTTAGCAATTTAGTATGACCTTGTCTCAAAGTAATAACTTTAAGGACAAAAAGGTGGGAGGACTGAGTATGTATCTCAGTGAGAAGGTGTTTTGGTTCATTCCCCAGTATACCAAAAAAAAAAAAAAAAAAATCATTATGTTTGTGATACTGGTATGCTGCCACTGTTCTAGTTCTTTGTTTGTTTCTCATTTACTACTCTTTTTAAAATAAAAAATAAGATGTTGAAAATATCTCTGTTTCTCTACTTTTCACAAGCTGATATGGGCTCAGTGTTAAATAATGGCTTAAATGTAGAAATAATAGTCTGGAATAAATATATATGTAGCCCAGAATGGAGAAGTGGAAGGTATACAAGAAGTAGTAGAGTCAGATTACTATGATGTAAGGACATATGTAGCAGAGGATATGGTTGGTAAAGTGAGAAAGCAAATATGGCTGTAGACCAGCACTGAATTTTCCACACAATACAGTTTTGAGATTAGCCCATCACAGATCCCCAAAGAACACTCCAAAGGTTATGTATCTGTTTGACATTTGTTTATGTAATCCATACTTATAATACATAAACAACAAATGTATGCTAGGGTACATTAGTCCTAAGGAAAATGACTAAGATTGTATTTAATTTTCTGTAGTAGAGTAGATATTTATTACTTTAACCTTTTGCTCTTGTCATTCCCATCATACTAAAGTTAATGTCTTCAAACTGATTTTTGATTAACCTCTGGAAATGTACAAACTCCTGCATGCAACAGAGATTGTCAGTAATTTACTCTTTGTCTCTTATGCTAGCCTCACCTCTGTTACTTTCCTGTGATGTTATTCCATGAGACTTACCACACAAAGTATCCTCCAGGCTGGATACACCACAAAGATATTTTTATCCTACTTTGCACAAACTGTTGTCTCTACATTGTTTGACCCTTCCTCTAGTTCCTGAATACCAAACTCATACTCACCACTTATCAGTTGAATCCAGTATAATTTTCTTGAGGCTTTTCTTTATATTGTCCAAGGCTAGTGGTCCTGCACTTTGTACTTCTGGTGCATGGTTGGCATATTTTTCATGATTGTAGAAAATAACTGATTTAGCATTTTCACTTATTCTAATAGCTTGTAGAATAAGAGTTTATCACATTAATTTTTTAGCCTCCCAAAGTTTCTAACATATTCATCATTATAATCATATTCATCATAGTAAAGATTTGTTAAATGAAGGCAAAACATTGTCATTTATTACAGAAAATCATTACTAGGAATATTAGAAAGTGTGTTAGTTTCCTGTAGAGAAGACTCATAGTTATTCAATTTTCATAAACACCTGAACTTCAGACATTTTTGTTTTCTACTACTTATCAATAGAACATAGGATAAACTCAAAATCTCAGTTCAATGAGGAAATGATTAATGGAAGCATAAACAGGGAATTAATTAATGAAATTATTGTTAATGAACATATTGATTATTTGATGAAGTTTATAATAGAAGCACTAGATTTTTACTTAGATTAACTGAAGTTGACTATGTAAGAGAAACAATTTATTCTCAAATATGGGAAAATTTAATCTTTAAGGCAAATTCAAATAGAAGTTTTTGCACTAATGTATTTAATGGCTAAAAGCATTTGATATTCTCTTCTTGACCTTAGATTTCATAAAACATCTCTTCTGAATGTTCACACACCTGTTTTACTCAGGATCCAATGCAATTTTAATTTCTGGTAGTGCAAGAAATATCATGAAAGATAAATTACATAGAACATAAATATAACACTATTTTATTTTCCACGTTTGAATATTTCATCTATAATACATACAATTTTTAAAATGTTTGAGGACAGATATTGTTGAACATACTAGGTCAGATTATGAAGTTTCCTTTTTAGTATTTTCTCAACCATGGAAAACCTTTGAAGTTTCTGAAAATTTAATCTAGTTTTAGGTATGATCAAAATATACACTAAATGTTGCAATTTAAGTTTACAGGAAAAGTCAGATTTAGCATTAAGCACCATGGATATACTCCCACTGTTTCAATAAAATTAGCCATCATTTTTGGCACTTTCTGAAGTTCTGGAAATCCTCTTTTGTATTTTTATGCCATGTGGCCAAAACTACAGTGAATTTTGCTGCTTAGTCCTATGCAATGGAAAAGTAGATTTGTCAAAATAGTAAGGAGTGTAATCATCTACCTTACTCACTGTATCTGGCACAATGCACTTTCTGACTCCTCCTCAAAGTTAAACTGAGCACAGAAGTTATATACCTTAAATCAGTTCAGAGCATCAAGTCATAAGAGAGGTCTTCTATAGATTCATCTATTAAAATTCTGTGGAATTGCTATTGATGTAGAAATTTGAAAGTGATTATACTGTGAATTGATATTTCTTTAAAAAATTTAAGTTAGATTGTTGAAGTTTACTTTGTAATTATATAAAATTTATTAGTGATTAAGTAATGCAAGCTCAACATGTTTTTCCTCATGGCCTTCATGGTTATAAAAACTCATTTATATGTTTAAAAATTCATATTTACCTCCAGTAGACATGATATTTTTTCTTAAACAACTCCAAGTTAGAACTGAAACAAAACTATATTAACATAGATAATATACTTGTTTTCATCTTCAATAATTTTTCTTAATCATGAAACTGATGTACTAATAAGTAAAATAATCATATAACTAAACATGGTTTTTTATGGTACTTGGAATTTAACTCAACACCTTACACTTGCCAGGCAAGCGCTGTGCCTCTAAGCTATAGTCCTGGCCAATTAATCATGTATTAATAAGCTACTTATAATTATTTTTAAACATACTTCTTTCTTTTATTTTCTGTTTCTCTTTGAAAGGAAGGAGTACTTTACAGTAAGACTACATATATATGTGATATGCATAATATACAAAATATAAGAAAATTCTATTATTTGTCAATTGTCAATTTATAATTTACAAATTTTTAAAAGTAGTAGATGACTAACTTTCTATAAAATCACTTTATGCCAACATCGTTACTCACTTTCATAGTTTTGTAGAAATCCAGCTTCTGCAGGTTTGCAGTCTTAATGTAGATATTGTTAATTTCCTGGTTACAATCTCCTTCATTTGATCTCTTGTAAAATAGCCTTTTTTACATGGATGCAGTGTAATATGCTCCAGACGAGACAGTTACTAGCTGCTCTTTAGTAGTCTAGGGATGAGCTTATAAATGAGCTCTGGAAAATGACATATAAGAAAGTCAGTGAGGACAGCTCTAGGAATTTCCTCCTCAACAAGACAAAGTGTATCTACACATTATTACTCCTGCCTTCCTTGTCCCTGCACATGTTCTTGTCACTGAAGAATGATTTTCATGGAGTTATGGGTCATTTTTTCTGAGAACATAAATAAAAATGCATTCCATTCATTTTCAACTGATATTTTTTAAAACTCTAATATTTACTGATATTTATAAATTTCTAAGTTTAATCCTTGTTGTTATATATGTATATAATTCCTTTACAGAGAGAGACAGATTCTTGAGTTAACTTTTAGGCCATTTTAGTCTACTAATCAAATACAGTATGGAAAGTTGAGAAGACGAAATTGAGATGATTACAGAGGGATCTCCAATAATTTACTAAATAATCACTGATTCTTGGGCTTTAACTGTCCTACTATAATGTATTAATTTCCTTAGGTAGTGTAACAAATTATCACAAAGGTGTTTGCTTAAAATTTATTCTTTTATACCTAGAAAGACTAGAAAACTAAAATCATGGTGATAGTAGGAACACTTGCCCTTGGAAGGCTTTGAGAGCCCTTCCTGCTCTTCTATCTTGAGAAGTCTCCGAGAAGTACTGGGCTTGTGGATCTCATCTTCAGCTGTTCCTTCTTGCTCACCATAACTCCTCTCCTGTTTTTCAATGCTTCCATGTGATGCTTATGAGAAGCTTTGCTACTGGATTTAGAGATGCCCTGTTTAATCGAAAATGATCTCATCTCAGTAAACATTATGTTATAATACATATAGTCTTATTTCAATTAAGATAATACAATTTTCACCAATTAGTATGTTGCCATTATCTTTTTGTGAGGCCATAATTAATTTACTACACATATATTTTTTTCTCAAAATTTAGAAGACTTAAATTTCATATTTTCATAAATTTTTAAGTTTTAAAATTTTATCAAAGAGGGTACCAGAAAATGCAAACATAGCCCCTATTCTTGGAAAGGCAGAACCAATGTTGTAAAAATAGCCATATCTCTAAAACTGCTGTATTGACGTCACCTGATCCTAATCAAAATACTAATAATATCCTTTATAGAACTGTAGAAGGAAATCCTAAATTCGTATGGAATCATCAGAGACCTAGAATAACAAAAGCAATCCTGAGCAACAGGGGCAATCCAGGGAGCATCACAAGCCCAGACCTCTAGTTATATTACAATGCTACAGTGAAAAAAAAAAAAAAGAAAAGCATGATATTAGTTAAAAAAAGAAAAAAGACTCATGGATCACTGGAACAGAGTAGAAGATACAGAAAGAACTCCAGGAACACTCAGCTATGTTATTTTTGACTAAGGGGACAAATCTCTTACTGGAGGAAAGATAGCCTCTTTAACAAATGGTGCTGGGAAAACTGACTATATGCCAAAAGTTAAACTTAGGCCTATATCTAACACCATGCACTGAACTAAAATCAAAATGGCCAATAAACACATAGAAAATGTTCAATATCTAAAAAATTTTTTTTAAATGTAAAAAAGTTCAACATTGTTGACCATATGAGAAATGTAAGTTAAAAAAACACTGAGATTCCATGTCACTCCAGAAAGAGTAGCTACCACCAAGAAATTAACCAATAACAAATGCTGCAAATGCTGTAGGGAGAAAAAGAGCCTACTCCATGTTCGTGGGATAGGAAACTGATAGAACATTATGGCAACTCCTCAAAAACATAAAAAGTGGAAATTTCCATTTGACCCAGCCAGATATCTTCCCAAAAGAATTAAAGACATCGTATCATACCATACCACAGTGATGTATGTATTCACATATCGATAGCAACACAATTCATTACAGCTAAATCTTGGAAATAGCCTACATGTCCATCAACAGATGAAAGGTTAGAAAATATATTCCTACATAATGGAACGCTACTGTGCCATAATGAAGAATAAACTTGAGTCTTTTGTAAGAAAATGGTTGCAACTTGGAACTGTGATGTTAAGTGAGGTACCTCAGTGCACAAGTTTAAATAGCACACAGGTCCTCTTTTATATAAAAGACAGATTATAGGAAAAAAGAGGAAAAGAAAAATAGGTATTAAAACACAATGTGAAAAATGTATCTAAAAGCATGCCTTACTAAAGTTGCCTTACATGTTGCATATGCTCTTTACCCTATTAGTGTGGTTTTCAATCTCCATATATAAGTACACGATAATTAATTTTATAAGTTTTATAAGATAGATATATGACTTTGGTGCTGGAAAAATACAACAAGGGTGTGGGAGAGAGGGAGAGAAAAGAAGAGAATTGAAATGTGTTATGTACATGCACCATACAATGAATGTCAACATTAGGCACTGCAACTTATAATAATATAAGTTAAAAACAGGAACATTTAACAGAGAGGTATGATAAATTCATATAGACTTCATTTTAGAAACTATTTGACTCTCTGTGCATATATGTATTCAGTTGTTCTTAATAAACAATGATGATATTATTGTTTATCTTCTTAGACAAACACGTAGGGACTCCATGCTTTCATACTGAAATAGATTGAAATACCTGAAAAATGAAAAACAGACGGCATGTTTTCTGAATAGAAAAGTGACTTTGAGGTGTAATTCCTTCTATAATGGATTTGTATTTTCTAATTGGTTGTATGTTTCCAAACCACATCTGAGACCTCATTATAATATAGTTCATGGGGCTGGGGATTTAGCTCAGCGGCAAAAGCGCCTGCCTGGCAAGTGCAAGGTCGTGAGTTCAGTTCCCAGTACCGGAGAAAAACCAAAAAAAAAATATATATATATATATATATACATATATATATATGTATATATATAGTTCAGTAATGTGTAGAAATGTTAATGACATTTTTCATTAACATTTTTGAAACATGTTTGGAATGTAGGATTTTTTTTATTTTTTTGTTTTTTGTTTTTTTTCCAGTACCGGGAATCGAACTCATGACCTCTCTCTTGCCAGGCAGGTGTTGTGCAGCTGAGCTAAACCCCCAGCCCTGGAATACAGGATTTTTAACAAATGAAATTAGGGTATTTAATGAATATTGCTATGAACTTGGTATATTCTAATGAACCTTTGGAGCTGAGTTCTCTCAAGCTGAATCTGCTAGAATGAACTTCAGTCAGCTGATGCTAAAAGTGAAACCTAAAACAGTACCTTAAGTATAAAAACACTCCTCCCGTGGTGAAATTCGAATTTATGGAGTAGGGCCATCATTCAGCTGTAAAGCCCTTAGGAAACCAGAGATCTTCTCTCTTGTAACTCCTCTGAATTTAGCAACAGGGCCAAAGGCACTTTATGGTCTGAGTGGTTTTTTTCTACTTTGTCGTTGCTTAACATTTCAGGCAACATACCACTGCTTTAATCACCTTGCTGAATGCAACTAAACATTAGATCCCTTTCTGCTGTGTGGCTATGCACCCAGCTAAAAACTAGCAGTTCTCTTATGATAGGATGAGAAGAGAACAGTGTGAGGACTGATTATGAGTCTCAACTATATGGACATTATAGGAATCAAAGATAAGGGTGGAGCATTTTTAAAATTCACTAAGCAGAGGATGAGCTGATAAACCATTATAATTTAGAATTGAGCACTCATTTTCTTACATAAAGTTGTTGTATGCTAATGTGATAGAAAGGATAGAATTACCTGAGAACCAGTTGTGTATTAGTATGCCTATTGGTAAGCAGACCTGGATTATTTACCCCAATATGTATTTTTATAAGTTATATAAATGTACTGATGAGTTAAGACTATGATCACTAGAAAAGATGCAAGATGTGCATGAATCCAGGATAAAAATAACTTTTAATATTTCATTTGCATATCCCAAGTGATTGCCCTTTGAGCCTTCTAGGATACAGGCCTTCACTTCAGAGACTGGGTCTTCTTAATTATTAATGTGCATATAACTTCCTGGGGATCTTGTTATAACTCACCTTTGATTCAGTAAGGCTGGGGTGTGAGTGGCTACATTTCTAACACAGCTGTTGGTGATGTTGATGCTTTTGGTGCCAAGAGCACTCTTAACAGCAAGCAATCAAATGGATAGAACACTTTCTTTTGAATATTTTATATTCACTTCCATCTGCTTTTCCTCAAAACTCCTCTATACTTTTCTAGGAATAGTCATGCAATAATGCTTCTTTTCTTTGTGCCATGTTTTTTCTCCAGAAATTGCATGAGGTAAGGACTTCAGTTAATTATTTATATTAGAAAAAGATCAAATCTGTTCAGAGCACAAATCATTTGAGTCTATTTACTTCCCCATAAATCATAATTAGGCAATTTTTATGATGTTAAACTGTTTATTTAGTTTGGTTCCAGTATTATAAAGTGTTTGTGTTTTTGTTTTTATAATCATACAAGTCTGATGATATTTATGACAGGTAAACAGTGACATTTTCATTTGTGGTACATATTCCTAAACATTGTAGCACAAGAAGAGTTTACCTCTTCATGCGTGAATGTTATTTCAATTATTTGCATATTTCCTTGCTATCTAATTTAGTTATAATTGTGTTTCAATCCTATCTTGCCACACAGCATCTACTGCTGGATAATACAGTAGAGGTCATGTTTCATAGTCCTCAGGTGACCTTGTGCTGGGTCATCCCAGACTGTTTGATTATTTTGATTTAGTTACCTATATCAGTATGTTAAACAGTTTTCTATATTTTTTTGTTTTTCTCTGATAAAATCTTTCTGAACTCAGTGAGTATTTTGTAATTTAAACTATATGGGATAGCTTCACAGTGGTAAATTAAGAAGTCTCTCCAGTCGAACTTGCTGCTTATTGGTATATTGGATTTTTATTTTAATTTTTTATGATTAAGTTTATTGGTAAAATTTAGGTATTATGTTAATGATCACATTCCTCATAGAGAAACTGTATGTATACATGATTTATCTCAGTTTCTCTTTTTTTTCTCCATTGTCCTCCCTTCCTTTAACCCCTCTTCCCCTCCTTATTCACAAAGATTTGTTTCCAATTTATCCTTTCTTCTCATTATTTTTCTTTTCCCTTCTATCTCTGCCCCCAATTCCCCTTTTCCTTTGAACAATTATTTCCTGTTTCACAGTACCTATTATACATTTTGGTTCTCATTAAATGTCTTTGCTTTTCAGTCATTGGGAAAGTACTTCTTTAAACTTGAAAGGTTCCTTGTCATGGCTTCCCTAACATTTTTTATAAGTGTTAATTTTTCATCAGATCATCATAATTTGGTGTTGAATGTTCTTAAAGAACACATAAATTAAAAAATCTATGACTTTTGAAAACAATTTAGTGCAATATGTGCTTTGGAAAGAATAAAGACATATGTCTAGGTTGATAACAACTCAATTTAAAGAAATCGACTTGTCAAAAATCTTATTAGTGCTGAAAAAGTACAAGTCACTATGATTTGACAACAAAGATTTTATTAATGGTGACTAAAGAAATTGAAATGATAATAAAATACTGATTAGGAATTCTGTGAACCCATTTCAGTCACAAAATACAATATAAAACCTAAATTCATGGAGTTTGCTTGAATAATGTATTAAAATTATATATTATTAAATACATTAACGTATTTTCTATACATTTGGGTTACAATTACATATTTGAAGACAGGGTCAATAATGATTTTGCTAGTCCATATAGAAATTTTCAAAACCATTCCATTTCACTTCAGACATTTTGTACCAGTGTTATCTCTTCTAGTGCAATATAAGGCTAAATAATTAACTAATGAACACCACAAAGTTATCTCAAAAGGGAGAGCATTGAGTTGGCATTATTGCTTTGGATAAGGTTATGGGAAAATCTCTTAACAAAACTGTCTCTTTTTGTGAGCATCGATTTCTAAGAAGAGTATGAATGACTGTACGTGAGAAATTCAGAGTTCTTTCAAAGAAAAAGCGTTAAAATTCTCCAGATCTGTCATATGGAGACTTTGTTTAAATATATTGAAGAACTTCCTCCCAAGGCCCAGTGACAAGAAAAATCAATACGTTCCCATGAGTGAAATGAGATACTCTCAGGGAGCAAGTTAGAATTGGTTGGTGGTATAAAATGAAATGAAATGCCTAGAGCCCTGAAAATTACAATTTTATTGCAGGAAATGAGGGGTTTTTTTCACGGCTAATATCATGGCTAATATGCTAACTTTCTTGTTTTCACTTTCTTTACAAATTTTACTCATTTTGTTTCCTCTTTTCTTTACCTTGTTTGTACAGACTTCATCAAGATGCTATCTATTTCCTTCTTCACACTCATTATATGAATTTTTTTTTGTGTTTCTTTGTTTGTGTGTTTTTCTCCGGTACAGGGAACCGAACTCACGACCTTGCACTTTCCAGGCAGGCGCTTTGCCGCTGAGCTAAATCCCCAGCCCTATATGAAATTTTTGATCAATAAATTAATGCTGTTTTAGTCAGGAGCATTTAACTCCACCATTACCTGAGGGATTTTTTTTATTTTAAAGAGAAAAAAATAGAAATGATATGCAATTTCTAAACAAGATAATACGAAATTAACAGTGGTTAGTATATTGTGTATTTTCATTTTCAAAGTAATTGCTCAGACTAGAAGATATAGGCATATAAAATTGATCAGACAATCTAAGCACAAATCATTCCTTTCAATAAACCAATAGAAATGAGTGGTATAATTATCTTACCATGAGGGATTTTTTGAAAGCCACCTTCAGTAAATCACTACATTACCCCTCTACTTTCTTATAAAATCCTGTAAAATAAGACATTTGGATATTTGGGAAGTTTGTAGCAATGTTCAGGGGTATGTGTTCATTCACTCACCTCATTAAGCCCACCTGGAACTCTGGGATGTTTTAATTGGCATACCAAGGTTTTTGTTCTTTGTTTCTAGGAATTTTCTCCTAGCATATGTCTATAACATCTATGTGTTTACTGTCCTCCTTTTCTGTGACATTATTCACTTATTCATTTTCCAAGATCTTTTCTTAGTTTTTCTTTCAAATATCTATTTATTTATATCAATGTTTTATGCTCTCAGATGTTTCTCTCACTAATTTTCAAGGTTATTCAGTTGCATCTCAGTATCAATCCTCATTTCTATCACATTTAAAAACCAGAATAATATACCAAAATTAATGTATTTACTTGTCAACACACAATGTAAAACATTTGTTTTTGCTCTCCATACGTTTCCTATTTAGACTTTATTTTACTTTAAATAATTTATCAATTCTCCTGAATGGGTAAATTTATAGGTTATCCTGCTTTTTTTCTGGCCAGAGTTGGTGTCTTCCTTTTATACTAGTTTGCCGGGATATTTAAGTTATCCTGGGAGATTTTAAATTCTATAAACTCTGTCCAATTCAAGACAATTTCACTCCAATTTCCCATGGTAGATAGAGCTCATGTAGAAACAAAATTAAAGGTTTTCGTCAATCTAAGTTTATAGGCTCATTTTGCCTCAAGTTACTATGACAGGATGATACTGAGTGATGGGATTCTGACAGGTGGTTAAAAAGGCAGTGTTTCTAGTATAAAGTCATTATAACCTCTCTGTTCTCCTATGAGAATCCCAGAGGACTTTTCCATTTTACACAGATTCTGTTTCAATTTGAGAAAGCTGAGAGCATGTGTTCATATTTCCAGCTTCTTAGGAGGCCAAAGTCAGGAAAATCCAAATAACCAGAAGAACTAAATGTAAGACCACTCTTCAGATATCAACATGTATATTGTCAACTTATGCTGTTATTATTATTATTATTAATTATTATTATTATCATTATAATTTCTGCTTCTTAGCTCTATTATCTAATGTACATTCCAGGAACTTCAGACCCCAAAGAGAAAGCCCAACATCAAAATTTCTAGAATTTCTAACAACCTTAGTACCTCATTTCATGGGAGTTGCCTGATAATTATGCTTATCTCAGAAAAATTAATAACTAGGAATTCGATTTAAAAGAAAAAAGAAACTGTGTTCAAGTGAATTTGATCTAAGAAATCCTGCCTTTTATTTTGTTCACTGGATTCTGTGAAATGAACTACTAAAGGAGATTAACAGAGCTGTAGATAAATCTAGCCTTACATTGGTGGAATATGTCCATATTATTTCACTTGGAATTCTGCTCAAAATTATGACATTCTACCAGACACATCATCTTGACAGTTGACCGACACATTTAAAGTGCAACTACAAAAATACTCATTCAGTTTTCAAATATTTTTATATATTATGAAAACTGAAAACTTAATGTAGAATTTTTCTTAGAGCAATCCAAGGCAAAGAGCTCATGGCCTTAATTTAAAGTTGGCAGAGTGAGGGGCTGGGGATTTAGCTCAGCGGCAAAAGCGCCTGCCTGGCAAGCTCAAAGTCATAAGTTCGGTGCCCGGTACCGAAGAAAAACCAAAAAAAAAAAAAAAAGTTGACAGAGTGAGAATCGTAAAGAGGTTTTCCACAAAATCACGTAGTTAGTATGTGGTTGGACTGAGTGGAGACAATCAGCCTGCAAAATCAATAATCTTTTCACTAACCACGTCCTTCATTTTCATTCAATATAAAGACAGAGTCCTTTTTCAGAATTTTAATTCAGCAATTATTAAAATGTAATTAATGGGCTGTACTTACACCTGAAATATTATGTTGTTGAATTAATTTTATAAAATGCTTGATGGAGCTAACTTCTGCAGTGCAGTTCTTTATTACTACTTTTGAAATAGATAGAAATAGAAGCATTCGGGGCTGGGGATTTAGCTCAGCAGGAAAGCGCCTGCCTGGCAAGCGCAAGGTCATGAGTTCGGTTCCCGGTACCGGAGAAAAAAACCAAAAAGAAAAAAAAAAACAAAAACAAATACAAGTGTTCCATTAAAACAGTATGACTATTATTTGGTATATATCACAGCTGAAATATTTTACTAGTATATAATATATATAAATAAGTATGTATGTTACTTTATAAGTATTCTGAATATTACATATTTGCAATAGGTAATATTGTAACTCCAGTACCTTATAGGTATTTAATATCTACTGTGATTCTTGTATCTTATAAGTATTTGAATAAGTTCAGTATTTCGTGGATATAGAAGATTACAAAGCATTTACTAAAGCAATGAGAAACTACACATGAATCATCTCCACACAAAGAATGTGAACTTTCTGTACTGCACCAATGAACTAATAAAAACATGTGAAATAAAGCAATGGGAAACCTTACAAAAAATTTTCTCTTTTAGGTAGATCTGAGTAGAACCAGGTAATTTCATAAGATGAGGCATGTTAGAAGTGTGCAATAGCAATATGTCAAACAATAAAGCATTTAAGAATTGAAGTGAAAATAAAGTTTAAACAAGAGGATAAACTACGCTATAGAGACATTGTGCAACAACAGCATAGAAACAAGGGGGGTTGAGCAAGAAGGTGCCTGACTGCATTTGCATTAGGAAGGTTTTTCCACCTGCAATATGAAAAACGAATTGGAATTTAGGGGCCTATTGATTCATACAGTGATGTTGAATTAAATAGGTTTAGGAAGGACATAGTAGATAGACTTTGTGCAAAGAGAGTTTACAACCCAAACTGGGTAAAATATTAACTCTTGGAGAACAGATAATAATATAAACTTTTATGTGACTCTAAATATGTGAATCAATTCATTTGATAAAATATAGTAATCTTCAAATATTTGGCGTGTGTTATGTTAGGCCCAGATATTTGTATATCTAAAATAGATACATGCTTGACCTCTTTAAAATTATAAAGAATTAAGAGAAAACGTTTTTGCATTTCTTGTATTTTGGATTACATTTTTTTATATCACTGAGTAATGTACTGTGTAGTCAAATGTGTTTGAGAATAATTATGACAAGTCTGGAAGATTGGATGGTGGGAAAATTTTCTCACTTATTTTCCTAATCACCCTTTCTTTAAAGTGAATAGCAGGAAAGTATGCCTACATATTAAATTTCAAGTATTTCTATGTCATTAATGCATGTGGACATGGAATCTCATGATGCTGATTTTGTCATACCCGAAAACCTAGCAATGTTAGTAGTGAACTGCTTGTAACACAGACAAAACAATCATCAGTAAAACAATTGCTTAATGATTAAAGACACTATCCATGGAACTCGGGGGAAGAAGGGCCATAAATATGGGAAAAATAAATGAAAGGTGAATGAATCTGTGAAGTGGAAGTTATGTAGAAATCAAATCAAATGACTGCTTATTTTTTATCACAGCCTTGATTCTATAGACTTACAAATATCATAAAGAAGCGCACATACATACAGTGCATAAGTGAAAAATATCAGATACATGGACAGTAGACAAATTATTGGCTGAGGTTATTCTGCCATGGTTCTAGTACTATTGTGTTTTTCCTCTCTAGCGGTCATTCATAGCCTTCAGTGAACAGAGGGATCACACAAGAGACCTTTAAAACATTTGTGTGTAGACTTCTTTTCATTTCAATCAAATTAAAACTTCTATCATCTAGACAGATTGCACAATTTTATTCAATTCCCCAGGTGATTTCAACTGGTACCTAGATAAACACTGTTAGTCAAGGTACAACGGAATACAATACACCAAAATAAATTATGCTTTTTTTCTTTCTGTATAGATCAAGTAAACAAAATTAGTTTAAATCTGCATGATTTTGTTGAATCAAATTCAAAATATCCTTGTGCAACATCCTGCATTGTTTTCTGCCTGTATCATTATTTTGAAACTTTGCATTAGTATTTTTCAGATTTATATAGAGATTATTTGTATATATTATATATTATCTGTATATTTAATTGGGGACATTCACATATACAAATACTCATATGAACCTGTACACATATATTCAGTAATTCTTAGAATGAAGTATTTAAATTACATTAGTTTTCATTAGACATTGCCCCATTTACTAAATGCAAATTACTTTTGTTACATTCTTCACAGAAACGTCAGGTTTTCACTTTTATAAACAATTTTTTTTTTTTTTTTTGGTTTTTCTCCGGTACCAGGAACCGAACTCACGACCTTGCGCTTGCCAGGCAGGCGCTTTGCCGCTGAGCTAAATCCCCAGCCCCTATAAACAATTATTAAGCATTACTTCTGAAAAAATAAACTATTTGTTACCATTAGAATTATCACACTAATCATTACTTATGAATGTTCCTTAGTTACTTGATGATTATTTTTAAATGCTTTTGTAAAGATTTAACACAAGTTATTTCTTGGTTTTAGAGCCACTCATGCATTACTTTAAGAAAGGGATATGATCTTGGAAGTGATCACTGGGTGATTTTGTCACTTAGAGTGTACGTAACTAGATGGTACAGATTCAAACCTCTTTGTGGCCTCTTTCTTTTAAATTTAAACGTGACTAACACGTACCAATTGTGTATATTAATGGGGCTCATTGTGCTATTTCAGCACATGCTTGTCATGCGCACCAGTCAAAGGCAGCCTTCTTTCTCTTCATTCACTCTCCCCAACCTCTAGTACCTAGCATTCTTCATTTGGGTCAGTTTATCTGCAGCATTGATGATTGAACCCAAGACTTTCTGAGCTACAGCTCTAGCATTTACTTAATTTTTTATTTATTTGTGACTTTTATTTTGAGGTAGGGTCTCATTAACTTGCTTAGTTACTCAACCAGGCTTAATCTTAAAATTGTCATGCTGCTGCCACGCAGAGTATGTTGACATGTGAAATACTCACCTTCTGTGTCTGATTTATCTCAGATAACATAATGTCTTCTACTTGGATTGTAGCAAATGGAAGGATTTCATTCCAATTTATGGCTGCATAATATTGTATCATGTGTATATACCACAACCTCTTTATCCACTCATTTCGATAGACCCCTAAGCTAATTCCATGCCTTAATTATTTTTTTGGTTTTTCTCCAGTACCGGGAACCGAACTCACGACCTTGCGCTTGCCACACAGGCGCTTTTGCCGCTGAGCTAAATCCCCAGCCCCATGCCTTAATTATTGTTGATAGGGGCACAGTAAACACAGATGAATAGCTGTCACTCTGACCTGATGACTTCTTGATTATCTTGATGCAGTCAAGAGACCCTGTCAATAACTGATATAGGACACTGCTCCATAATACAATATATTCTTGAACAGTGAAGTTAGCTTTAATTGATAGAAGTACACTTTAATAATGAAAAGTGTAGTATATTAAATACATAAACCCACAGCCTATTTGTTTATCACTATAAAATATTATGAACTGTACATAAATCTATGTATTACAATTTTTGGAATGGCAGTACAGTAAGTTTATTTATATCAGCATCACCACAGAGATATAAGAACACATTTTGTTATGACATTGCAGTGGCTACAATACCGCTAGACTATAGGAGTTTTTCAACTCTAGTATTTCTTATGGGACTGTTGCCACGTAAGCAGTCTACCACTGGCCCAAACTTTGTCATGCGATGACTGACGTATACTTATTATGAAGTCACTGGAGGTTTAGATGTAAGTTGTGACTTCCTCAAGCTAAAAATTAGTAATAGTACAGGAATTTATTCAGCAAAATGACTAAATCCAAAGAACTGCATTGTGCTCTACCTAAGAAAAAGGAAATCTCATGTTTTAGGCTTATACTTATCAAATTCAGATGTAACTAATATCTAAATACAAGTAGGAAAGCAATACTATGATTTAGTTCAACCTTGTTATTATTTTATATAGTTAAATCATATGCACTCTTTAAGTTGGAACAGTTTATATCTTAGATATAATGTAGCAATATTTTGATCAACAATATTAATGACAACAAAAATACATTTTTCCAAGAAAACAAATCAAATATCATTTTTATTTCTATAGATACAGTAACATAAATATTTTCAGATAAATTGTGATTTGCTCTAGTTTCATTATTAAATGAAAGTATTTTGGGAAATTAGCTTTTTAAAGAGGACCATACCCCAGAATCAAAGATTTAAGTTTCGATTGCATTTATGTGTGCTTTAAAACCCAAGAGGAAAGTGCTTAGATTTTTTTTACTATATTTATTTTATTTTAAAATAATATTAAATCTATGTATATGAGATTTACAATGTGATGTTATGGCATATATATAGCTAATAAAATTGTTATTATAGTGAGACAGATTTCATCACTACAAATTGTATTATAAGTTTCTTCTTAATTTTTCTCTTTTTTTGAATTTTAATTAAGTTATTGGTATAATTTAGATATACATGACGATCAAGTTCATCATAGGGAATTTACACCTGTACACAATATAGCTTCATTCTTCTTTTTTCTCCTTCCCCTACCCCCACTTCCATCCCACTTTCCCTACTTATTTACAAAATCTTTGTTTGCATTTCCATTTTATCCTTTTTTTCTCTTTTAATTTTTATTTTCCCTTTTTTCCTTTTCCAATACACCCTCCCTAGTTCCTCTTCCCTCTTGAACATTTTTTTTTTCTTATTTCACAATTCCTGTTCTATATTTTGGTCCTGATGTAAACTTTCAGTTTCTCACACTAGTGAGACAGTGTGATACTTACACATGTATCTAATTTATTTCACCTGAGTACAGTCTCAAGGTACATCCATTTACCTAGAAAAGTTTCAAATTTATTTTTATTTATGGCAGATTAGTACTGAAATGTATAAAAAATATACCTTCTGTATCCATTCTTTGATTGACTGGGCTATTTCCAAGGTTTAGCTATTACAAACTGTGCTGCTATAAACATGGATATGCATATATCGGTGAGATAAGAAGCTTTAATTCTTTCAGGAAGATATCAAGAAAGGGAACAGTTGAAACATATTGAACTTCTATTCCCAGTTTTTTGAGGAACCTTCCCACTGATTTCCACAGTGGCTGCACCAGTCTCCACTCCCATCAATAGGGGACAAGGGTTCCTTTTTGCCCACAGCTCCTCCAGGATTGTTATTAGCTGATTTCTTTCTGGAGTTAGATGGAATCTGAGCATTGTTTTAATATGCGTTTTTTGAATGACCAGTGATGTTGAACATTTCATCATATATTTATTTGTAATTTGTATTTCTTCATCTGAGACGTGTGTCTTCATCTCAGATGCCCAATTTTTATCTTTAAATTTGGGGTAGTCTGGTATTTTTCAGTTCTTTTTTACATTTTAGGCATTAGTCTCTTGTCTGAGGAACGGCTGGCAAAATTTTATTTGCACTCTGTGGGTTGCTTTTTTACTCTCTTGGTGATTTCTTTTGCTATGCAAAATCTTTTAATGAGACCCCAGGTATTCTTTGTGATATTTCCCATACCATCAAGGATTTATTCATAAATTATTTGCCTACACTTATGTCTTCAAGACTTTTATGCATTCTCTCTTCCAGCAGATTTAGTGTTTATGTTTTAAGATTTAGATCTTTGATTCATTTTGATTTTAGTTTAGTGCATGGTGAGAGACATGGATCCAGTTGTGGAAACATTAGCCAAAGCAATTGGACAAGAAACAGAAAAAAGAAGAAGAATAATGAGGAAAGGAAGAAGTTGAGCTATCATGTTGACAGATGACATGATAGATAGTCTATATAGAAGACCTCTAAAATTCCATCCAAAGACTTCTAGATTTAATTCATATTAGAAGCATTGCTGGTCTCAAAATCTACACACAAAAGTCAGTAGGATTCATGTACTCAAATAACAAACTTACTGAGAGATAAATTAGGGAAACCACACATTTCACAATAGCTTGGGAAAAAAATGAAATACTTAAGAATCAGTCTAACAAAAAAGTAAAAGATCTTTACATTGAAAATTACAGTACTCTAAAAAAGGTCAAAAAGGATGTCATAAAATGGAAAAAAAAATGGAAAAAAATTATTTATTTTTGTATAGGAAGAACAAATGGAGTGAAAAATTCCCATATTGGAAAAATTGTTATATGGACTTAATCCAGTACCAATCAAAATACCAATAGCACACACCAGAGACGTAGAAAAAAAAATTCCAAAATTCATTTGGAACCAGAAGAGACCTAGAATAGTAAAACAAATTTTGAACAACTAAGGCAAGGCAGGGGGCATCATGACCCCAGACTTGACATGATACTACAAAGCTACTGTTATAAAAACAACATGATACTGGCAAAATATAGACCCAAGGATCAATGGAACAGATTAGAGGATGCAGAAACAACTCCAAACTTACTCAGCCACCTTATTCTTGACAAAGAGGCCAAAAACCTTCACTGGAAGAAAGATAACCTCTTCAATAAATGGTGCTGGAAAACCTGGCTTTCCACATGCCAAAAGAACGTGCTTATCTTTAAATTGTGACACTTTACGTACAAATTAAGGATAGTATGTTCTTTCAATGAACTACCTTAAAGAAAAATTTTACAGAAAAATTTAGATAAATATTTTCCTGCAGAATCCTCAAGGGAAATAATATGTACAAGGAACTGTTGTTTAGAATTTATGAATGTATTGGAAAAATAGTTATTTTGTAAATAGAAAACATAAATAACATTTAAAAACTATCAGAAGTAATTATGGGATTATTAAGCTTGAGTCGTTAAAATAACATTAGATATTTCTTCTTCCATTTGATGTTAACCTCTTGAACACAGAGTCAAGATTTTTTTTTTTTTTTTTTGGTTTTTCTCCGGTACCGGGAACCGAACTCACGACCTTGCGCTTGCCAGGCAGGCGCTTTTGCCGCTGAGCTAAATCCCCAGCCCCCAGAGTCAAGATTGATAACTGAAAAATATTTTTATCTCAACCTTATGGCACCTGTAAAAATATTTTTGGTAAACATAAATAAGTGGTTGTATATATCATTCTGAATTCAAAATTATTTTGGTTCAATTATTCATTCTACTAATGAGACCCTTCTGTAAGGGAGTCATCATAGCTGCAAGAAATGCATAAATCACATTATAAGCAGCTACAGTTTGAAAATCCTCTAACAGTGTACAAGAAAAGCTTTTTTATACTGTGGAAGCATAAAGTATGAATATTTTCAAGAAGAACGATGTTCCCAAACACGTTACTAAAATAAACAGTCCTGAAAATATAGTGCTTCCACAGTGATTTAATTATAATTAGATATATTTATGAACAAATTTAAGTTTGAAAGTGAAAAAATATCTTACACCTATTCTGTTATTCTGCTTGCAATTCTTAATATTTTAACTTTATTACCCATTCCAAAGGTAGACCATCAGTTTGACTTACATGACAACTAAAATTAATTGAGAGATTATTATTTGCCAAGTTTCATATGTATTTTTTAATTTAATATTCACACAGTTGCCATGGGTTATGTGCTTTTTAAGGATGAAGACACTGGGATAAATTAAATTTAAATATTTTTTCCAGTGTCATTCAGTGGTGGTAATGGGTCAGGAGTTTAGCCCGGGTAAATTATATGCCAAGGCCAGCTATCATAATTGCATCATCCTCCTGTATTTTTCTCTGCCCCCACCCCTAGTATTCTCCTCAGCAATAAACAGTAGGAATATATAATAAATTAAATAACAATAATATTTAAATTATTTCCACATTTTTGTGTTTATTGTCTATATTCCTCACTTTAATGTAGGTGCTATACCTTCTCCAATAGAGACATGATAAAGTATCTAATATTTATTTAGAGCAAATGAGTTCCTGCATTAAAAAGTTAATGGCTTATCTAAACATTTTCCTCAGTTTACTACATATTTACCAATTATTGTATATTAATTAATATAATTTGCTATTTGTCACAGTTTTAATGATAAATACCTCAAAGTTTTAAAAAGTTGTATTGCAATGTGTATGCTAAGCTTGGATAAATTTGTTTTAAAAGCTGTATTCCTAAATTACAATTTATAAGGAAGATATAAGAATTCTTAAAATAGGCGTGGTTGTGAACTAACATAATCACGGCATGCTGGGAGGGTGAGGCAGGAGGATCACAAGTTAGAGTCTTGCTTGAGTAAATTAGCCAGGCTCTATTTCAAAATAAATGTGAATAAGGACTACGGATGTAACTTCTTGGGAAGGCCCTTGGTTCAACCTCCAGTAGCACAAAATACATACATACATATATACATGCATACATACATTCCAGTGTTTTCAGTAACACTTGATAGTATCATACTTTAAAGATTTGTGAATGTCTCATTTCAATATATTTACATATATCCCTTTATGAATTTCTTTTATGCCCTCTCTAATATGTGAGCCTGAAGATAATAATAACAATCATAGTTTTCAAAAATTGAGCCAGACACGGTGACACACGACTATAATCCCAGCACTCTGGATGGTGCAGCAGGAGGATCTCTGAGAGGTCAAGGCCAACCTGGGCTACCTAGTGAGTTCAAAGCCAGCCTGTACCAAAAAGTAGACTCTGTTTCAAAAGACCAAAAAAAATATTGAAAGATTGGATTGTATAAGATTCTTTTTGGAGCGTTTTATGTACATCAATTAATATAATCTCCACCATGAGATCATTATGATAGCTATGCTTTACTTTAGTGGTAAGGCAGGTACAACATAGATTAAAAAAAAAAAATTGCATGTGTAAGTGATAGTTAGAGGAAAATCTTAGACATTTGAAGAAATTGATAGTAATAACAGACATACATTTGATCCTATTAATAAACATTTTTTTTTCTAAAAATAAAGTTAAAATGTGAATTACACAATTTCACTTTTGACCTGGAAGGAGTTTCTAGATGTCCCTATGTCTCCTAAGGTGTGACTATAAAAACCTAATAAATTCTATAGAATGAATTGATCCAGAAAGAAATCAAGTTAGCCAGGCCCTGAGAAGCAAGATACTTAGAAATGAAAGGAAAGAGTACAGAGATAACCTCAGCATTTACTCATACCGCCTCTGGGCACATACATCACAGGGTCACAGAAGCAAGGGCGAAGTCTGACAACCAAAGCTTGGTGCAATCTCTGAAAAACAGAAACATAAATTAGAGCTTGACCCTTCCATAGAGTCTCATATGGCAAACACCAAGATCCTGGAAAAGAAGGAACTGCCTGGGTGGAAATATCCAGGGCATCTCTCTGTTCCTGATGAGACAGATCTTTTGAACCATTCAATTCATCAGTAAATCCTGTCCTTACGTGGAAAATCTGAGGACCTGTTTGACAAAGTGATTCATTTGTGTTCTCTCACAATAAGTTTATTAGGAAAAAAGGAAAATATAAATTAGTCCACAGGAAAAAAATGAAGAAAAAAGAAATTGATGAAGCAAATAGGAAAATATTAAATGTAGAGTTAATCACATCAGATAAAATGAGTTCATATGTGCAAAAAAGTATACATTGGAGATTAAATTTTAAAATGTCCAAAGTGGAAAAAATTCCTAATTTAACTATTTCCTGAGCAAAAATCTAACAAACTTTATTTAAAGGAAAATTATTCAATGATACCATTAATTTATACATCCAAATCAGATAAAAAAATTACCAAATGAAACAAATATTTCCTGGGAGAGAGTAAAGATATTGACTGGGAAGTCTCATAAGAAATTTTTTGAGAAGAGAAGAAGGTAGGGATAGTAATGTGGCGGAATTTTTTATGATAAAATATCAAATTAAACATAATGTATATAGTCTGTATTTTACATAGTTATAATTTCATATGAAACATTGCTCTACAGCCAAACAACCCAAAAAGAAAAATAAATAACTGATTTATGTTGCCTTTAAATATATAGCCAGATATTAAGAAGAATGGATTAAAACTTATTCAGCACTATTGAAGAACCCAAGTTTTAGTAACCTTTCTCTTGGTGCTGAGACAAAAATACCTGACACCCAAAATTAAGGAAGGAGAGGTTTATTTTGCTCATAGTTTGTAGAGGTTTCAGTTCATAATCAGCTGGCTCCAAGGCAGAGTGGCACATGGCAGAGGCCAACAGTCCATGGCTGTGGAAAACAACAAAAGCAACCAGAGCAAAAGTAAAGAGCACCTGGACCTCACTGTCACTGAGGATGGCTGTGATACTTTTCTGAGGAGCTCTGATTCTTGTTTGTGCACTGCTTCCTGGCTCCATTGTAAATCACTCAGCCTGCTAGCATGGGTCCTTTATCCCACTGGCAAAGATTTATTAGATTCCTCCACTGACTTTTGGCCTTCCCAGCGCAGATCCATGAAACAGGCCTGCATAAGACAGTGTTATAGGCGCTAGGCCTCCAGCTGGAATCCTGCGAGGCATTGTTATGAGCTCTAGCTCTTGACTCATGCAGGATATTATGGTGGGATCCAGGCCCTCAGCTGGATTCTTTGCTCTCTAGTGTGTAGACAGATTTCCTGCACTCTCTTGTACATGACTCTTTGGGTGACTATTCTAAGTAATCTCATAAAATATGTGTCCTGTATTATATTGTCTACCCTTACAAAAAAACCCAAACCACGACTGAGGCAAAATAACTTGTTGATTTTTTCAAAATAAACTAAAACATATAATTGCTCATAAGTATATCATTCAAATCCTCATGAAAAGCACACTCAGTTGTGAATATCCACATACCAAAAGCTTCTTGTTTTCCTCCTCTGTTACTTCATTGTCTTCTTTGCTTTTTGTTCTTTTAAGCAACATTGAACTTATTTGGGATTAGATTCTGGCTTCTGTTACATTCATTTTTATAGTATTTGCCTAAGTTACCATATCTAGTTCTAAGGCCTTAAATGTTATTTTCTGTTAATTATTCCAAATTTTATGCCGCTAGATCCAAACTGACTCGATCTTCAAAGACATACGTTAAGTAGCCTATTTAATGACTTCATTTAGAAATCAGTCTCCTCAAACTTGGTACATTAGAATAGTGTTCTTGAATTTTTCCCTGAAAGTTTCTAAATTAATTCTCCCCTTAATATTTAACTAGTTGCTCAGTAAATTTATTTATCCTTAATTAATCATTTTGACTCATATACCCACCCAGTCTACTAGCAATTACCAGCAGCAATACCTCCAGAATACATCTCAAATATTTTTTCTGTGTACATTGACATATACTAGTTCAAGCTACCAACTTCTGATTTTGGATAAGTGCAATTGTCGTCTAATCTACGCTCTGTTGTCACCTAACCTGACTCCAATCCATTTGCCCTAAAAGTAACCAGAAAAAATTATAGCAAGGATGTCCTTCTTCAGCGATGTCCTCTTTTTTTTTTTTTTTTGGTTTTTTGGTTTTTCTCCGGTACCGGGAACCGACCTCACAACCTTGCGCTTGCCAGGCAGGCCCATTTGCCGCTGAGCTAAATCCCCAGCCCCTGCGATGTCCTCTTGCTCTTAGAATAAAAGCACAAATTTATTATCTCAAACCACGCTAATGCTGTGACTTTGTCTGATAAATATGATTTCAAGAGAAAAGAGAGTATAATCCAATCCAAATATGCCCTATATATCTAACGTATGCACCCAATCCATGTTTACTCATAATCTCCATATATCTAATTATTCTTGATACATGTGAATAATTGCATACGCCACCCAGAAGGTACCTTATAATATATTCATATATTTTTGATAGGCTTACAAAGTTTACATTGTCTGACCATTTCTAACCACTAGCATTTTTTAGCTGCCCAGTGAGTAAGATCTAAAATGTACACCTTTGCATTTTAAATACTGCTGTATAAAAACACTGACCAAGAACACTGGGTATTCACTTGCATAGTGGGTTATTAGTGTATTTAATATAGAACCCATAAGTTAAAAATATGTATGAGTGCATTTTTATTCTAGTAAGCTACATTTCACTTTATCAAATTATAAATGTGTAGTGCATGTGAATTAGATATATTTATTTTGGAGAATGTACTTATTTTACCTTAGCTACACATTGATTATTTAATATATGCATCTCAGTGAGAATAGGAACATTGTGTACTTTGTTCATCGTTATGTCTCTGGTGCCTAGATTCATTCCCGATACAAAACTATGAATTAATGAATATTGATAACCCGGGTGTGGTGGTGCACACCTGTAATCCCAGCCCTCAGGAGGCTGAGGCAGGAAGATTGTTATGAGTTCGAGACCAGCTTGTGCTACAAAGCGAGCTCAAGGCCAGCCCGAACTGCATATCGAGACCCTGTCTCAAAAAGACAAAAAAATTAATATTAATAAAATGAATGAATAAACAAATCAGATATTATTTTACTTTTCACATCGATGCTGGGAGACAGTTCTCCCTGGTCTCACATTTCTACACATCTTTTAAATTCTTTATTATTTTTGTTCTTGGCTATATTTGAAATGATTTTATTTAGGCAAAATACCAGGGAGATGGAGTTCCATGTTCTAAAGTAAGAGGCAGCTATGCATTAAAAATTGGTAAAAATAACATCTCCTTCAGTAACAATTGGTGTATATGTTTATTAGTTATAATAAATGTATTTCTTTTCCTGTAATAAAAACTAATACATGATTTCCAAAACGAATAGAAACCTGTTCTTGGTCAGAATGTAAAAATGAATTATTATCCCTGCCTCCTAGAAACACTCTATAACTCTTAGTTTCCAGATCCCAAAGCTTCTAGTTTTCCTTCCTGATTCTTCCCATTGCTTTCTCTCTTTTGCTTTCTCTTCTCACCACTTAGGTCTAGAATCTGGCTTTTGTTGACCCTTTTTGCAACAGAAATTATGTCAGGTAAACAAGTAGGTAAGAAAGCTTTTGCTGAATGCTATTTCAATATAAAAAAGAGGTAACTCTTTGCTGAATGCAACTCTGTTAAAATAAAATAAAGCCAGTAGTTCACAAGAGCTGTAGTAAGTCTGAGGATCTTAGACAAACTATCTTTTCTAAATGGCATCAAAAGAAAAGTAAATTTTTCCCTCTCTTCATATCTATAGGTAGTTTTATAATTTGGAGCAAGATGGTACCTAAAGTTAGGCTTCTATCCTCCCAGAGAGAATAGGAAATGTGGTAGTATATTCCTTGATGACTGCATTTCAAAATGGTGCCTTCTAAATCCTTGAGCATAATCTTAGTTTGTAAAACTGGCAAGAGGTTGTTTCTGTTTTTAAAAATCTTGTTAGTACATGATTGCAGTACATGCAGTTTACAGTCATCTAGGAGAATGAGAACGTCTACAGGATACAGCTTGGTTTTTCTTAATTCAACTTAATGTCTGTCCCACCCACTTGCCTCCTCCTGTGAATTTCCTTTTACAATTTGCATTTTTGTGAATACTATTAATTTTATCTCATACTTCTGACCTGTAATTTTTACATTAATTGGTTCCTGTACAGGGCATCTCCTTATTCTGCTTCCCCTTTCCCTCTCCTCTCACCAGCGTTCTCTTGGGCTATTCCTGTTGGCAAGAGGCTGATCCCCATGCCACCTTCTGTCCAGCCTTCATTGTGCTCCTTGTACTTGGCCTTCCTCAAAAGACTTATGTCTCAAAGAACCAGTTAAATAATTTGCTCACTGCACTAGAAGCAGGGGGAAGCTGTCTAGAGTTTGGTCAAGAGGAGAGGAATGTTAAAGGCCATCTTGCTCACCCTGTGGAGATTGGAGATTCAGGAACTAGCAAAAAAGCCAAAGCAAAACTCTCAAAAATTAGTGATGCTTTGACTACTGTTGTTGCTATGAATAATAAAATGTATGATCCAGGAGTCATTTCTCTGTCACATGCATAAATTTGTGGCAATCCAACTTGATACCTGGGAAGTATGATAACATCACAGACACTTCTGAGTTCTTCAGACTCAGACATTGAATTTTTCGTTTTGAGGGAAATAGCTAATGGAATTTCTTTTTTGTTTGTTTGGTTTTTTTTTTTTGTTTTTCTCCGGTACTGGGAACCGAACTCACGACCTTGCACTTGCCAGGCAGGTGCTTTGCTGCTGAGCTAAATCCCCAGCCCCGCTAATGGAATTTCTTTGCAGAAAAAGAGATCAGTTCAGTCCAAAGGAATGTGTGATTTAAATATTTAGCAACTGTTTAGTATTTAGGAAAGTTCATCATGAAGAGAATTTAGTAGAAAATAAATAAGTTGTGTTATATTCTCTCACTGGCAATGCACTATTAATTTTATTTGTTGTAATTAATGTTTTAAATTTAATTATAAAATTTTTAATGATTTCCACTTGTGGTATGGTTAATTTTACATTTTTAAAATTATGAACAAGCTTATTGTATTATTAGGAATATAAAATAGAACATCCTGCCCTGAATTTCAAACTAATATTTCATTGATATATTGTAGCACTGCTTAAAATGAGGAAGTATTTTAAATTTTCCTATAGAAATCCTCTTCAAAACTAGAGGCACAAGAATATAACACCTTTGATTTTAATTTGCTTTGCATTCGGTTATACAAATAGTAGATTCAAATTTCTTTTATAAATCAAGTAGGTGAAAATATTTATTTTAGCTCTAAATTTTGTTTTCATTTTAATGGAAAGATGTGATCTATACTAGTTTCTACCTTATTGCAATTGTTTACCAACTACAGTTTATGCTGAATATATAGCTTGTATGGATAATTTGATTTTTAAAAGATCACTATGAATGACATCTATTCAAATATTCAAATTTGATTTTTATTTCATTGTGATAAGAACACATACATGCTACGTATTCTCTTTACAGGTTTGTAAAAGTACACTCTGATATTGATAACTATCAGCACAATGCCAACTTTCCTAATGTTTCAGGGGTGACGGTGCTTGAAGGGCCTATTTATGCCGTGGGAGGCCATGATGGCTGGAGTTATCTGAACACAGTGGAGAGGTGGGATCCTCAGAGCCAGCAGTGGACCTTTGTGGCCAGTATGTCGATAGCCCGGAGCACAGTTGGTGTAGCAGCATTGAATGGCAAGTGAGTAGATTTTTCTTCATTTTTTTATGGAGCAGTAATTCGGTATTCTTCTATAAAGAACAGTAGACTGGTCAGACAAAAAGAGAAAATTTTTGTAGTATTGTGATCAAATTCAGAGTTATGTACATGCAAGTACTCTATTGCTGAGCTACAACCCAGGTTTAGTTTAAATTTCTGATCTTTTAAAAATTTTAATCATCATGGGTGACTGACAAATAGACTGGTGCGTTCTCCATATGAAACAGAAACCAAATATTCACTGGTGATGAAGGAGTTTAGCAAATACATTTTATCAAAATACATTCTGTAGGCTAAAACAATGCAGTAGACTTCAAATGACATCTATATATGTATATATATGTATATATGAACATATATGATATATACATATACATAAATATGTATATATGAATATATGTGTGTGTGCGTGTATGTGTGTATATATATATGTGTGTGTGTGTGTATATATATATATATGTGTGTGTGTGTGTGTGTGTGTGTGTGTGTGTGTGTGTGTTCCAGTCTTCAAGCATTTCCAGGACAGAACACCACTAAGTCACGAAATTTCATACTCAGTGTTATTCATATTTGGGCTAACCAATTCTTTGTTTGGGGCAAAGTTCTGTCCTGTATATTGCAGGTTGTTTAACAGCATTTGGACTCTCCACGAAATGCCCAAATCATCCCCCAAACCCTACACCTCAGTGTGATAAGAAAAATGTCTCTAAACACTGCATATTAGATCTCAGGGTGCCCAACACCACCTTTTCTCCATCTTCACAAGAACCGTGGGTCTAAACAAACTTAACAGCAAACCCTGTCCAGACAGCAGCCAAAGATTTTAGTAAGGTCTTTCTACTTTTCTGTTTCCTGAAGTACATTTGCCAAGGCTCTCCGAGCAGTCCTTGTATACACACAAAAAGAAAGTTGGTCCTCTCTAAGGAGATCTCTGCCATTAGATTGCCATGCAAATCTTTAGGTAAAGAGACCCACTGAGTGATCTTTTTATCTCCTTTGTATTTAGATTTTTTTCCTATTATTTATTTTTGTTTGCTTGTTTTGGTCACTGTCAGCCAAATCACCCTTTTCAAAATCTGACTCAAATATTTCTCGATCTAATCCAAGTAAGCACTTTTGAATTTGTTTTCCTTTGCCTGAGTTGCAGTTAACATTTCATATTATTTTTATGTGTCTGCATCTAATCATTCAGATTTCCACTCAAAATTAATCCACATGAAGAAATATCATTGTCAGTCTCATTACCAATATTCCACTGTGCACATTATTCCAAATGATGTTTGCTCACTGTTCATGAAATTGTTTCTGCTATTACTTTATGTTTCATTTCACTGGCATATATATTAGTATCAGGATTTTGGCTGCTTCATTCACTATTATGTTTCTGGGCTTACCACAGAGTCACTATACAAATAAATATTAAATTGATTGTTCTATCCAACTTTGTTACACTACATGACTTTTACAAATCTATTGTTTAGTATTGTGCAACTGTATTTATATACCTACTAGAATAGCACAAGGTTCAAAGTTAAATAATCTGTCACCTTGATTATAAATAAGCATTTTGTATGTCTTTATAGCAGTCCATTAACATAATAGTCAAACTAAGATAATAATTTAATTTATGAATATTTGTGTTTCTACTTTTCCACAACTGCAAAGAGCTAACTTTGAATATCATGATATGTGTGTGTGTGTATATATATATATATATGTATATATATATATATATCCATCCATCCATCGCATGAACACAAAAGTATTTCCACCGATAAACACTTAGAAACACACTCCCTACACTAAAAAATAGTAGCCATATTAGTTTACTATTGCCAGGTCATCCTCAAAAAATCCCGGAACACTATATGAATGCACATTTCTCTATAATCTCATGCATGCTGGTGTAAGCTTGGCGATGAGAAAAGCCTGGATTCTGCACACACCAGGCATGTCTGGAGGAGGTCTGCCATCCAGCCTGGCTCCAATTCAGGCCTGAGAACTCAGGGAACTTGCCTGCAGTGTGGGGCAGTGAGATCTACCTACTTGGGCATATTTTTCTTCACGCTTTGCTGCTTGCAGATGGGGAAAGGGTGTTGTAGTAATGTGACAGGCTACCCCTACCCTTTAGAAGCTGTCTTTTCTCACTTTTGTGCAACATCCAGGTGCCAAAATCTCTCACCTATTTCCTCAGCTGTTGTGAAGCTACTTTCATTCATAGGAGCCTATCTAAACTGATGTTTCTGTTTGAGAGCTGGTGCTGGAAAGTCTGTTCGAACACCCTGCTAACTTCCTCTTCTCCTAATTGTGTATAATTTTGTCCCACAAATATTGTATTAATGCATTTATCCACACTTATTTTTGATTATGCTTTCACAGAGATTAGACTTCTTCAGGTTTCATGAAGGTTTATGATATATTTAAAATTATAGATTATCTTTTCCATGTCATTCTTTCATATGTATCAGAAAGTATACTCAGCCCGGCGTGGTGGTGCACGCCTGTAATCCCAGCACTCGGGAGGCTGAGGCAGGAGGATTGTTGCGAGTTTGAGACCAGCTTGGGCTACAAAGTGAGCTCCAGGCCAGCCCGAACTGCATAGTGAGACCCTGTCTCAAAAACACAAAACAAAAAGAAAAGAAAAGAAAATACGCTGTCAATACTGTGTGTTTAAATAATAATTGTAACTGTAAAACACACCACAATTAAACCCTTTCAAAATACTCTCCCTTACTTTGAACTCATGTGTCCCAAAATCTTGCCAGTTTTTGAAGCAGTTCCAGAAATTCCTCTAAATAAGTCTTTGATTGCACTTTCATGGCCACTTTACTGCTCTGAGTTGATTCAAAATGTTCACATTTCACAGTCATTTTGACTCTAGGGAAGAACCAGGAGTTGCAAGATGCCAGACCTGGTGCAAACAGTGAATAAAAAAACACACCTAAGTATTTTTTAAATTATTTTTTTATTACTACATGTCTGCTATATATGCAGTTTACAATGAGCTTGCTTTCTATTGGATGGCACTGTGTAGCTTAGATTATATCATATCTTGTAAGACAATCACAGAAGAGAATTCCAGAATTGCTTCAAACAGTGACAAGAATGGTACTGTAAGTGTGTTTGAAGCAAGGGGGAGTACTCTGAAGGGCAATGAAGAGGGAATATTTTAAGGGAAATGTACCTTGTCCTGTAAATATTCTTTTAATTAAACCTTCCCTGTATTTTTAGATTGCACTTTTCAATAATAAATTTTATATTACTAAAATAGTAATAATATATCACCATATATGTAAGCATACATGTATTATATATATAATTCTAGAAGTGTAAACTGAATCAGGACACTATATATGCATATATACACATTCATGAACTCAAATATAGTACATTATATGTTCTATTTATTGTTTTCGTATTTTTTCTTGGTTAGCTATGATCTGTGTTCCCATTTAAACTTTACTATAAATTTATTATAGTTTATAAAACTACCCCAATAATTTCTTTGGAAATTTTACTGTGGATAAATATTTATACATTAATTTCAGGAAGATGTGGATCTTGAAATTTTAAATGTTTTCATCTGAAAACATGACCATACTTGAACTTTCTAAGCACTTTTAGTGGTTTATATTTTTGCAATAGATTGTTTTGTAATTTAAAGTATTTTTATATTATATGTATTTATATATAGTTTGTATATGTGCTTATAATCATCTTTTCATTAAATTTGTTTTAATTCTATTTATTTATTAGCATAAATATTTTTCTAAAAAGGCACTGTGTAGTAGAATAATAAAGATAATATTTACCTGTATATTTTATGGTATTGCTATTATTTTTAGAACAATGATATCAACTTTGGAAGCTAGGTGTCCTTGTCTATGTCCTATTTTAGAGAATATTCTAATGTTTATAATGTGATTTCACTGGTTATTAGAGATACATACTGTGTAGTATTAGAAGTCTTCTTGTTATAATTTTCTCAGTAAAGATTTCATTTTTTAAAAATCAGCATTAGTTTATGTTTTATTAAATTTCAGCAAAGATGAAGTATTCATGTGGTAATTTATATAAATATTCCAACCATAAGTTATATTAATATGTAAAATCAGCCTACTTGTTCCTGTTGCATTTTTTCAAATGTTTAGTTGTGTTCCAAATTTTAATTATGATTTTGTATCTATGCTGGCCTATGAATCATTTCATTCTTTTAATTACTATTTAAATCTGATTTTAACACAATATCAACATTGTGCCACTAATGGAAAATCAGCTGTTTACCTGCTATACCTGTCATTAAACATAAGAAGCATAACTTCTTGATTTCAAATTGTCATGTACTCTTTTTCTAAAGTTATATTTATATGTTAGCTTTAACATTAGTTTCATCTTGCCTTAGCTTTTGATTGGTGCCATTATTAGGTATGTTTTTATTTTACTCAAATAAGCACAGACAGAGGCTTTGCTTATTTTTCCCTTCATTAATTTGTGCTTTCCTTAGTTCTATTTATTATATACTGAAACTGAACATTTAATAAAATATAACATAATTTTCCTTGTAGTTTATTCTTTTATAGTGCACTGAAATATTATTTATCCAATTCAGTATATATTTTTTAAATTTTACCAGTACATGTCTAGTATATGTGATAACTTCATTCATCATAGCAATTTGGTACATGTACATACCACACACTAGTAAAGTTTTTTTTCATCTTCCCCTCCTATTCCCTCCTTACATCTCTTTTTCTGCTTCCATTTGCCAAAGATCTATCTTATTGTTGCTATTACATATCTTTTATTTTTCTCTTTCAATTATTTATGATTTGAGTTTCTCATATAAGAAAAGTGATGTGATATTGAAGAATCTATGTCTGGTTTATTTCACTTAATATTATTGTTTCAAGATACAATCATTTTCCTACACAAACATATCCCTCATGGTAGCGCAAGCCACTGTGTATAAAGACCACTTTTTATTTACATTTATCTACTGATGGACATAGCAGCCATTTCAAATTTAGCTATTATGAGTTCTGCTGCTATAAACATGGGTATGCATAGACCACTGAAATATGATATATTTATATCATGTTTTGGGAAGATTCCTAGAAGGCCAATGACTGGGTCCAATGGAATTTCTAGTTTGGGATTTTTGAGTAATCTTCATACAAATTTCCATAGTAGATGCATTAGTTTACATTCCCACTAGCAATATAGAAGTGTTCGTTTTTCCTTGCAACCTTACAAATTATTATTATTTGATTTTTTGTTATTTGTCATTCTTTCTGGAATAAGATGGAATTCAGTATGGTTTTAATTTACTCTTCTGTAATGGAATGAAATGTTGGACTTTTAATATGTAATTTATTGGTCATTTGGACTTCTCCCGAAAAATATACATTCATTTCTATTTTCCACTAGTTGATTGACTCTTCTATTTTCTGAAATCTAACTATTTTGGATTCTCTATATGTTTCTGATGAGTCCTCTGTCCAGGAAATGGTTGACAAATTCTTTTCCCATCCTATATGGGATCTTTCCATTCTGTTGGTTGTTCCTTTGTTGTACAGAAGCTTCTTTCTTTTTTTTTTTTTTTTTTTTTTTTTTTTTTTTTTTTTTTGGTTTTTCTCCTGTACTGGGAACCGAAATCACGACCTTGCACTTGCCAGGCAGGCGCTTTGCCGCTGAGCTAAATCCCCAGCCCCATACAGAAGCTTCTTAATTTGATATGATCCTATTTGATGTTATTCCTTTTGCATTTAGAATTATGTTGAGAAACTCCTTGCCTACACATATATCTTCAAATGTTTTGGCTATTTTGTTTTCTAGAGGATTAAGTGCTTCTATTTTAATATTTCAATTTTTTTCCATTTTTATTTTAGTACACGGTGAAATATACAATTCTAGACTCGATTTTCATCTGTATATAAACAGTTTTCTCAAGACAATTTGCTAAAGAGGGTATCGTTTCTCCAGTATATTTTTGGTCCCCTTTTTCAAAAATCAGATGGTGAACATGTCTAGGGCTGTTTCTTGTTATTCTATTCCATTGAACCGTATGTCTTTTTCTGCCAGTACCATGATGTTTATATCACTGTAGCTTTGTACTATAATTTGAATTCTGGGATTGTGACTCCTCCTTACTTTCCTTTTATTGCACAGGATTAATTTTGTTTGTTTTCTATTCTGTGTGTCTTCTAATTCTACATGAATTTTACACTTGCTTTCTCTAATTTTGTGTAGTATCTTTTGATATTTCAATTGGGGTTGCATTAAATCTATATATATCAGTTTTGGTAGTATGAAAATATTTGGTGCTGTGCAAATATTGATTCTACCTATTGAGGAATGGGGAATATCTTTTCATTTTCAGATGTTCTCTTCTATTCTTTTCAAAGCAAGTTAGTTTTAGTTTTAAAGGTCTTTGACATCTTTTATTAATTCCTAATTATTCATTTTTTGAAAGCTATTGTGAATTGTATTGCTTTCCTAATTTCATGCCTGTCATTTTATTACGCACAAACAGAAATGCTATTCTTTGTGTGCCGATTTTGTATGCTGCTAAATTACTGAGTTTGTTTATTCATTCTAGGAGTCTTTTGGTGGGATGTTTGATTTTTGTATATAATAGAAAATGTTTTCTGCAAGTGAGGATAATCTGATTTCTTCCTCTCCTTTATGTATCCTTCTTTCCTTTTTCTTGTCTGATAGCTCTGGCTAAAGTTTTGAGTACTATACTGAACATCAGTGGAGATAGAGGACATCATTTTCTTGCTACTGATATTAAATAAACATGGTTTATGGATTAGTATGTGGTATATTTTGGAAACAGATTTGTGTTCTGCTAAGAAGAATAAACATTCTATTATTGGTGGAACACTGTGTTTTGACTCTATGGTTAAACTCTGATATTTCTTTGTTGAACTTTTTGTCTAATTGATCTGTCTATTTGTGATAGTGAGGTGTTGATGGTTGATTAAAATGGAAAGGCTCTTTTGCTGCAGTGGGTGTCTTTTTAGTTATTATTTTATTTCCAGTGGTGTACTCTGTGCATGACTGACTGTAGCCCTTTGACTAGTTCAGAATTGGATCACCTCTGTTATTTTGAGGAGGTCAATTTGCAGCATACTTTAGATAGAAACTAATGTTCTAAAAATAAACCATAGTATTTTTGATGACTTAGATAAATGAAATATTGGCATAGTGTAAAAAACATTTAATAGCAACAAGTATTCCATCCAGGCAATACTAACAAATCCAGTAATAATCAAAGATTTAAAACAAACTAGATATTGACAAACCATAAGAGGCAATAAAAGCTAGCACATGCCATACTTAATAATAGAAAAGATATCTGTAGTACTAATATAGGCCCAAAGGCAAACCCAATATTAGCACAGAGAACAAATCTACTAAATGCAACAGCAACCTGACCACTTACAAGAGAAAACATTTTAAGAATAAAAATAGAGTCATTTAAATATCTAAAGACTAATAAAACTGGGGCTGGGGATTTAGCTCAGCGGCAAAAGCGCCTGCCTGGCAAGCGCAAGGTCGTGAGTTCAGTTCCCGGTACCGGAGAAAAACCAAAAAAACAAAAAAAAAAAAAAAAAAAAAAGAGACTAATAAAACTTAATTTTAATAAAATGGAAGAGTGGGGAGGGGGAAAATAACAAAGTAAAATTTGAAAAACAAAGCCAAAAAAATTGAAAAGGAGGAGATAAACATCAGATAAATTATCCCATTAAATAATTAGATAAAAGTAACAGGAAAAAATAATCAAGAAAAAACAGAGAGCAAAAGAAAGAAAAAAGTAAAACTCCATATAACCAATGAGAGAGGGAAATGATTCCAAAATGTTCCTCTAGGATTTTCAATGAGTAGTCTCTTCCCAATATCTGCAGTACTGGAATGGACCTGATATGGAAATGGATAGTGAGTCACTGCCAAATCCTATTTTGTATCCACCAGCATGTTTTTGTATAGGAATGTTAAGTCTTTCCTTGACTTCCCCGTGGGGTGTGATGAATCAATGGTATCTATGGTAGGTCTGCGTTCAGTCCAGCTGCTACCAGCTCTGTGTCCCTCTGTGCACCTAAGTCACTGTTTTTCTGCTAGTTTTATGGCCAAGGGTTTTCAAGGAGACACCCCTGCTTCCAAAGCCACTCTGTCCATAATCCCCAGGAGTAGCAACCATCCAAATTGGGGTGTCAGATGGCAGATAGGGAAATCAAAGAGACCACTGAGCTTTGCATTGAATGTAGGCATAGGAGTTGGGGGAGGTCAAGGAAGCTGCTGGACTTAAGGCCACACTGTCAGAACTACTACGCTCTGAAAGACACCTACGACCTACCTGCTTTCTCATGTAGAGAGTGGGACACCGTGTCTTTCCCATTTAAGCTTAAACTTTTCAAAGGTTTTAGTTTAGCTCATGCCCTCTCCAAGACTATCCTTTATGCCTATCTCCCACCCTTTCACTCTGATAAATTTCAGAAATTCTTAAGTGTTGTTGTTCTGTAGTTGTTAGCAGCTCAGTCTTAAACAATTAACACCTTTCTCTAATGGCTTTTGATTAAATGCTCTCAAATATGGGAGTTTCTGCACTTGACTTTTTCTCTAAATTTGGCCTGCTGTGTGGAAGGAGTTATTTTCAGAGTAAAATACTGTGCTGCTGTACAGTTTATAATAACCATAGACATTTCCCGGAGTAGGATTGGTACACTGGCCTGTGTCCATCCTGTGTTACTGGAGCTTCTGACCCTTTCCAGGCTTACCTTGTGTTAGCAGAGACAGGTAACCCTCCACTGGAGCCAGGTTAAAGTCACAGGCTGCTTTGTTCTTTTCTCTGTGTTGTGTTCAGTTTCTCCAAGTTTTCTGTAGTTTCTATTTTTTTTGTCAACTGTTTCTTAGTTTCCAGAGATTTTCTGTTTTTTCTTTAATAAGTTAGCTGTTCTTTTCCAAGTATCTCAATTCCAGACCCAGGAGAGACTACATTTTGCTGGCAGTTATTATCCTGTTATTTTTATTCCCTATTTATCTATTTTTTAAACTCTGTTAATAAAAGAACTTATTCTTCTTTCAGTAATGTTTACTTCTTGCCATGAGGAACATTTCTGTGAACATCTTTGGGTATGTCCTCTTAGAAATATATGTACACATTGAGCTGGGCAAACATCTAGGACTGAAATTTTTAGGTTTTACAGTATGTTGTGTTCAGCTTTACTTGAGCTGCTCAAAAGTCTTGAAAGTCATTTTCATCATTTATGAAAGCATTATTTATTCAAATTCTGGACACTCCACACTGTACTGACTTGGTAATATCAGTTCTTCAATCATTTTAGTTCTATCTCATTCTCTAAATACTAATGAGATTGATATCTATTGTCTATGTATTATCCCTTGTATACCTTCTTTTTAACTGTATGCTATAATTTTCCCTGTATTGTCTTTTTCATTTTGTTGTGTAAAGTTCCTCATATATTTTTAAAAACAATTGTTCTTTATTAATGCATCTTTTATTTAATATCATCCTCTCCCTCATTACTTCCCAGGAGATATTTTTCTGATTATATAACTTATTGGATACTATGAGTGAAGCAGTCCTTTCTGTTTTTGTTTTGTACCAGGAATCAAACTTAGGATCTCGTGCTTGCCAGGCAGGTGCTTGTGCCACTGAGCTATATCACCAGCCCAAGTGAAGCAGTCTTTCTTCTGTCTTTTCACCTTACTTGTGAAATGATCAGTAGACCTTTGGTGTGCCTTCAGAATTAAATAGATTTTTTCTTTTACTTTTCTTTATCCTTATGATACAGATCATATCCAGTGATTTCTTCCGCATGTATGTATTTTTACAACTCAAGCTTTTATACTTATGAGAATCTTGTTTATGTTCATATTAATTTGAGCTTTAGCCAAGATTGCAAAAACAAAACATTTATCAATGATTCTTTCATTTTGAGGGGACAGGGCCTCTTATGTACTTCAGGTTGGCCTTGAACTCACTGTGTATCTAAAGCTGGTCTCGAACTCATGGTAGTCCTCCTGCCTCAGCCTCTAAAGTGCTGGTGTTACAGGGGCATATGGCACCAGCTCTTTATGAGTTATTATGAGCAATGAAAATTTAATGTGAAATGTGTTTTGTTTGTTTAAAATTAAGTAATTAATTGAAAGGTCCATAAGAGACGACTATACCATAATGTTCTCATTCAAAGAAAAAGCAACTGCCCTGGGATGGAGAACTAAAAAAAGAAATTTAAATTAGTAAGATTTAGAAGACTAAATGATTGGCTTGTGGTGCTGAAACTCAGTGTGTGTGTGACTCAGCTACTACTTCCCTGGGGCAAATATCTCAAAATGAAAGAGTATTTCCCTAGCCTGGGACCTGGAGCTCTTAGAAGAAGTGAATCTGCTGGTGTTGATGGCTTACAGTGGTATCACTGAGGATGACCCTGAAAACATTAGAAAAATTGCAGTCAAGACAGCTAATGGCACAGAATTACTGTTGCTAAATCAGGAAAGGGTGATGTACTGCAGGAACAGAAAACAAACGGATGGAGCCAGACTTTTCCTTATACTTCAGCTATTCCCTTTCCTTCTGCTGCTCAGTGGTGTCAGATCCTAAGAACCCTGGAACTGTTTCAGGGAAATTAGTTACATTCTACTTTTCTCTTTTCTCCTAATGTATTTTATTCTGTTCTATTTTTCAATGGCAATCATAAAAGAAACTTTTTCACTTGTGTTATTTTTGTCAATCTACTCAGTAGAGAGTATATATGTTATAGTCCCTTTCTCTAAATATTGGCTTTTTCTTTCAGATGACTTTTTAAAAAATATTATAAAGAAAATAAAAAGCAAAGCAGAAAAGTGTTTCCCATTATTGGAGACCTCTGTAATGGGTCACAGTCTCCTTCCTGGGTTACAGTGGATGGCAGGGAAGGAAAGAAAGAGCAAGAGACAAAAAAGAAAGTGGTACATAGCAGGGATTTGGGATGACCAGTTGCTCTCTAAGAACCAAAGACCATGAGGCACCCAGACCCTAGTTTTTTATTCATTACATCTGGATCAAAGACAGTGGGTGAAATGCAGTCAAAACGTTCTTGCAAGGACAAGGACAAGGACAAGGACAAGGACAAGGACAAGAATTTCCCCAGGGAGTTTATCCTTTTCAAAGGTCTTATCTTGCCTATGAGCTCAGCAGGTATTAGCCTAGGGGTTTTTAACTGTGACCAGAAAAGTGCAGGGAGGGAGTTTCCACATTCCAATATGGCCCAAAAGGGCAGGACAAGAACAAGCTTAGGTGAACCCTAAACTCAATTTATAATGCATGGTCCCCTAAATTGCATACATTCACCTGTCACATCAAAATTTAAAATGTACAAGAGAGGAAGGAAATATACAAGAGAGGAAATACAATTTAAAACTGGCATATCCTTCTTGAAATAATATATATATATATGTATATGTATGTGTGTGTGTATATATATATACATACATATATATATATATATATATATATATACACATATATATATATACCAGGCTATAATCTGATAGCTACTTTTTTTTTTTTTCAGACAGGGTCTTGCTCTGCAGTTCAGGCTGGCCTTGAGATCACTTTGTAGCCCAGGCTGGTCTCGAACTCACAACGATACTCCTGCCTCAGCCTCCCAAGTGCTGAGATTACAGGTGTATGCCACCACACCTGGCTTGATAGCTACTTTTTAATTCTGTAAAGTAATACTTGAAGTTCATTTTAAGAGTCTCAAACATGTGTTTTTTCTGCTTTGTTAAGTTTCTCTCTAATGAGATTTACTTATATTGTTCCCTTTTTAAATATTCTAATCCTCTGCTTTAAAGTATATTTTTTGTATGTATTTATATTAATAGTTCTAGGTGTATTTGAACACTTATTTTGGCCATATTTTTAAAAATACTGCATTTCATTTCTTTTTTTTGCTTAACCTGAGAAACTTTCTCTTGTACACTATAGATTCAATGTCAACTTGTTGATGATCTTTATTTCTAATTGAGTTACTTTTTTGCATTTTAATTTGCTTTATATAACACCTTTGACTCTTCTCTGCTTCATAACGGTCTTATTTTAATTTAGTGTATCTATGTTATCTTAATAATTCTCATGTATCACTACATGCAATTTTAAGCTATAAAGATTACACTTTTGCTAAAAAAGATTTTTTTATTTCATAAATAGGGATTTAAATTTTATTTCCTTTTGTACAATTGTGATTTGCACCATCACAGAGCATTTTAAGGCCCTTAGTATTTTCACATTACCTTTAATTATTCTAAAAATCCTACCTTCTTTTTTTCTTTTTCCTTCCGGTACCAGGAATCGAACTCACAACCTTGCCCTTGCAGGCAGGCTCTGTGCCACTGAGCTAAATTCCCAGCCTTACCTTCAAATATTATATGAGAAATCAATGTCAGTCCATAAGTATTTCCAAAATTAATTTGATATGAAAGGAAAGATGAAGAAGAATCATATAAAGCCAAAGCAGATAGTGATGTGACAATCTAGTCTCTTTTGTGTTTAAGAAACATTCTTTTTGGGCTGGGGGTTTATCTGCTCTTATCCATAAGTTCTGAAAAAGAAATTTCTTTGAATAATTTCAACATGGAATATTTGCATTCCACTTTTATTTCTATTTTTAATATATTCTTTTTATTTGGCTCTCTTTTCCAAAGGCAATCAAAAATATTTTCAGTTGTGTTAATAGTGTCATTTTGCTTAATAGAAAATGTATGTTATGAGTTTGGCCAGAAAGGAAGGTCCAGTAAAGCTGTGGATTACAAAGATAGAGCTGAGGAGATCTCCACCGCTGAGGAAGAACAAGAGAATAGAAAAGATGGCCTGAGGGCATAAGTAGGAGCTGCAAGTCTCCACCCTTTGCAGCCTCAAAATTGCAAATGTGAAAGACTTTGCTTTGAGGAGAAAGCTGCAGAGCACTGTGTTCCAGAATGGTGGCAGCACTGAGAATCTGTTCCTCAGAATTGGATTCAGACTGTCCAGAAATCCAAGCATTTGACCCGTAAGTCCAAGAGAGAGAAAAGTTTGGCTGCTGCTCCAGTTGCCAGCAGACCTTGGCATCATTCACGTGGCTCCGATTGTAGGCACAGGCAGTATGCAAGAATTCTGAGGTTAAGAAGGCTTCTGCCTAGATTTCGGAAGGCCTGGGAGGCCAAGCAGTGTGCCTCTGAGAGGACAGTATGTGAAGCTGTGAGTGTGAAGGAAAAGGTGCGCTGGAGACTGCAGAAGTTTGGAAAAGCCAGGAATGTGGATTGTCTAAGGAAAGCTGCAAGGAGGGAGCAAATCGGGACTAAGAGAGAAGCTGTAGGATCTACAGCCACCAGAAGAGCCATAGGGGTGGAGTCATGCATGCTCTTTGGAGCTCACAGTGTGCTACAGATTGCTCCAGTTACTGAACATGAAACCACAGGACTTAACGTTAAACCTGCTGGATTTTGCACTTGCTTTGGTCCCAGCGCTTTGCATCCTCCTGTTTGGACCTTTTGGAATGGTAATATTTACCTTGTGTGATTGAATGTTGGAAGTATTTAACTTTTCATTGGTATTGGGGCTTGTAGTTGAGAGTTTGCCTTATATCTGGGAAGAGACTTGATACTTGGACTTTTCAGCAATCCTGAAACCGTTAGGACTTGGCTTGGGCAACTCTTGCAGATGAACTAAAATGTCTTTTGCATGAAGGTATGTACATGAGTCTTTGGGAGGCCAGGGGTTCCACTGGCTTCTTTCACTTACCATGTTTTTAAAGTTTCTCTATGGTATAGCTTGTATCACTCTTGTATTTCTTTTATTTCTTTTTTTGCAGTCTTTTTTTTTATTTTAAAGAGGAAAAAATAAAATAACAACAAAGACAAAAGCAAAACACACAAAAACAATGGAAATGATACAGGACTTTGGAACAAAATGATAGGAATTAACAGTGGTTGTTATATTCCATATTGTTATCTTTAACAAAGTTGCTCAGATTACCAGATGTAAGAATGTAGAATTGATCAGTTCAAGAGAATAAAAAGTAGTAATTTAAAAAAAATTACAAACAATACAGAGCTTCACTAAAAAAGAAAGTGGAAATTTAATAATGGTTATTATATTGCATATTGTTGTCTTCAAATTAGAAATCTTGTATTCTTACATCTGGTAATATGACCAAATTTAATGAAGATAAAAACATGTAACGTAACAACCACTGTTAATCCCTGTCATTTTATTCTGAAACCCTGTATCATTCTTATTGTTTTTGCTTTATTTTTGTGTATAATGTTGGCATTTTGCTATTTTTTTAAAGTAAAAAAATTAGTTGTTCAGATTACTAGATGGAAGTATGCAAAATTGGTAAAGAAAAAAAAAATTAAGCACTGACTTTTCCTTTCAATAAACTAGTATACATAGAAAAAAAGTATGTGTTAATTGTTATAATATTTTTGTCTTTAAGTTTATTTTTATTTAAACCTAACAATATTTTTCTAAAATCAGTTAATTTGAAAATTTACAGTAAAATTTCACATTGTTTTTGTTAAATTCAAGAGAAAAACTATCTCATGGAAACACTTATTTATGGATAGTAAGAGTTACATTAATGTAATGGCATTTCTTCTGAATATTAATTTTCATAACTCCAATAGAGCAAATCACAGCATTTCCTGTTTTTTGAATAATTTCATAAATATATAAAGAAATATATCTAATACTTGTGACATTTTTCTTGCTCATTAGATTTATTTTCCAAATTTTAAAGAAAATGGATGCATCATTGACCTTGAAAATTTGTTCACAGATGTGGAACATTCTTATCTTTTAATTATCCAAAATACTGTACATGTAATTTCCAATGTTATTCTGTAAACACACACAAACTAATATTTTAAAATATTACTTATTTTTATTCTCTCATCTTACTAAATAATAAATTAGATAAAATATTTAATGAAGAATCTTGTAGCAATTTTTCACATCCAGTTATTACGAATTATGTATACAATGTTTACTAGTGCCCCTTTTAAATTTGTTAAGCATTTGCATAGACTCAGCATTCAGGTTGTTTTCTGGTCAACCAGGATGTAGAATACCTTGAGAATTTTTTAAACTAATGCCATTCTTCATATCAAGTAGCAAATTGTGACATTAATACTACTTTAAAATTTTGTTCTTAAAATTATGTGCATGTTAACTAAGGAAAATGTAATGTTATTGTATGAAAATGTTGTGAATGGTTTTTAATTCAAATGGTCTATTTTCTTTAAATTAAAATCATACAGTTTATATTTTGGTATCATTCTCCAGTCCTGGAATGTAATTTAACATCCTCAAAATCCTGCAGTTTGATGATTGTTTTAATGTCTAGGTGTTTTTGCTATGTTAGGCAGAAACACAATCATTGGAGAATGACCTTTCACTTCAGACCCATAGCAGAAAATTGTTTCAACATCACCCTCTGACAGTTTTTATTTTTTTTTCCTCACCTCTGCTGACAGGAAATTTTTCTCTTGATATATTTTCACATGTCACTAATGTGTCATTCTGACCTAGATGTTGTTTCCCTGAATATTATTTCAGAATTTTTTTTTCTAATTAGGCCGAATAAAAACAATGAGCAATACTGTCATGTTTAGGTTATTTGAGATTCCATTTATTTTGGAGACAATATGAAATTTTCTCAGGATTTAAAATTGTTAAGTGTGCTCTGATGCATTCAAAAACAAAAGTATATTGGTTTCAGGAAACACTTGGGTCAGTTTTCCAATAAGACATATTAAAGTAAGGGGTAGATTTGTTATCTTATGTCAGCAAAGACTTTGGTAAATAAAGAAAATACTACTAAATAGTGAATAGACATTGTGGCCCACTGGTTGGTCATCACTGCAGACTCCTGAACAACATATGCTTTAGCTATTTTTATTATTTCTGTTTTCAACCCTGACTTAGTGTGGGTGTTTTTTTCAAGCTTCACATTGAAGGCAAAAGTTCTTCCTGTGTTTTTTGTCCCTTAAATAATCTCCTATGGCTGATACTAACACTGGACGTACTTACAGGCAGGCCTGAATTTTAATACTTATGTACTGCTGCACTTGAAAAAGAAAAAAATAAACTGGGTTTGGTGGAGCACGCCTGTAATCCCAGCACGCAGGAGCCTGAGACAGGAGGATTGTTGCAAGTTCAGTGCCAGCCTGGACTACAAAGAGAGCTCAAGGCCAGCCTGAACTGCATAGCAAGACCCTGTCTAAACTAACCAACCAAACAAACAGAAAACCGAGACTACTGTGCTTGTGTTGCAAATGGATTAATTCTCTTATTCAACACCTCAAGTTAATAATCCTTGTGGGACAGTGTAATTTCACAGAAAAATTTGTTCAGTGAGGACCACAGACTGTTCAAAGTACCAGAAGGGCAGGAATCAAAGTTTGTTGTTTTCTCTATCATGCCCAGTGTTAAGCACTAGGCCTTATGGTTCCAGGCCCAAACTATTAAGACTCCAATAGCTGTAGTTGAGTGAATTCAGAGGGATTACTTGATAAATCACAACTCAGAATCGCACAGTACAGCAAGAGGAAAGAATTCCTTTTTCTTGCCTATTTGAACGTACTCACATGCAGACTCCTCAGTCTGGAGCATAAAATACGATTTAATGATTTGTACAAGGTTTTTTTTTTCTGGTTTTCATTTATATTACCTTCCTTACAGTTGTATGATCTGGCAGCTACAACAAATAGATCAGAGTCCTTGAATACACTGAGTGTCCATGTCCAGTAGCTTATTTTTCATATCCTCATCTTTTCGCCTAGATTTTCTTCCTTATTTTTATTTAAAAACTCTGCCTACCCTCTGAGACTAACCACCACCCACCTACTTCCTCTTCTCAGACATTCACCTGATTTTGAATACATATGAACACTCTCTACACTGTTCACCTAATATAGTGAAGCTAATATGCCTTAGGCTCCCTGTGGTAAATTCAGTACCAACAGTACTCAGTGTACTGTCCTTGAGGACAGTTTTGTACAAGAAATACTGACAATATATCAGGATTTGCTTTTTCTAACCCAAATAAGTTAATTTTTAATATTCCCTACCACCTGAAACTTAGTTTCATCTGTACCATTTCCATTAACCAATTTTTAATCCACCCAGTTCAAGTTAAATGTTCCTTCTTTTGTGTTCCTGGGACATTTGATTGATATTTCTTCCTACCATTTGTCAGTCTTGTTTCTGTGGAGCTAAGAAGTGCTTTTTGTTTAACAAATATCTGCAGATGAATCTCTGCTTTTCTCAAAGGGAAAACAAAGACTACATTATTATTACTTTAATTCACAAATGTGCAATGGTCATGGTGATATCTCAGAGAAAAGAAATCTGATTTTCAGACAGGTAGCTCACTTAATATGAAATGGGAGAGAAGGAAGAATAACAAAACAACAAGATGCTGAAATATTACAATAGGAGGAGAGGGAGAATTAGCTAGGAAACATGGAGGGATTAAAATAGATGTGACCAACTACCAGGGAATTTGGTGAATTCTTCTAAGTTTTGGGAAGTGGTGAACTTACCTAAGTTTAATTGCATTTTACCACTTCCAGATTTTTTAAATAAATATGATTACAGTGTAATAAATAAAGATGTGAGCTCATTCAGGCCTCAGTCCACACCTTGTTTACTACACATAAATTATAATGGAAGCAAGTTCAGGCTGTATTTGCAATATAAACTAGTATTTCTTTGTAAGCAGAAAGAAAAGCTGGCAGAAACCTGTGAAAAGCTTAGTTAAATTCTACTCACTGGCCTGTGAGGCATTCTAACAAGTGCCTCCTATCAAAATTTCCCAGAAAGCAGGTGCAGGAGTACCTAATAGTGGGGTCTAAATGGTTTCTCATGGGATCAAATAAAAGAGTTTTCCATAAATGGGGAAGCAAGAGACCAGAGTTCTGGATCTAGAGAATTGCTTCAGAAGTGTTGTCCTGGTAGTGTTAGGAAAATCTAATACTTTTATTATGCCCAGGAAGTAATCCCTGAATTTTGTTTCTGAGTCGCCAAGTATGGTGAGTGAAAATTACATTTAGTATGACATAGTAATTAATTAATCCTCTAAATATTTAGGCTGGAAACACTTCCTATAACTATCTCTGAGGATGTGTATTTATAAAAATATGAAATAAATAAATTTACCTAGGATACAGTTTCTAAATAAAGTTAATTTTCAGGGGCTGGGGACTTAGCTCAGCGGCAAAAGCGCCTGCCTGGCAAGCGCAAGGTCGTGAGTTAGGTTCCCGGTAACGGAAAAAAACCAAAAAAAAAAAAAAAAAAAAAAAAATTTTCAGGAACAAGACAATACGAAATGAGGCAAGACTTTCTACTGCCAATACACTTAAATTTATTAATACATGAGTAGAAGTATCCCCATGTATGTAGTAAAAATCAATTGTGTATATAGAAAAAGTAATCTTGATTCTGCAATAGAACACAGGTCTAGAAAAGGTTTAGTGCTTTGACAGGAACTTCTGTCTCTTAATACCCATTTACTCCTTTTTACATGACAATATGGACACCTTTAATTATTTATTTTTAATTTACTTTTTAAGTGAAAGACATGTGCACCTAAAATAAAGAATGCATTTTCTAACATCTTGCCAGTTAAGTATTGGCACATGTCCAAACTCTGAAAAATGGATGTGGGAGCCAAGTTGTGCAAGATGGAGGAAACAGTTTTAAAGAAGAGATTGTGCTCTGTCTGCCATCTTTCCTCCATCCTGCTGTACAAGCTGTGATTGTGACATCTAGGGCTCCATCTTGGAACCCAAAGCATTATTGAATATTTTCCAAACAGGAAGAATTGATTACTTTTATTCACACTGTATCTTTAAGGATAAATGTAATTCAAACAGCCTTGGAAGACAGTGTGGCCTTTCATCTTTTGGGGTTGAGAATAAATTTGTTTCTCCGTTGATTTGTTTCTTCAATAAAGACAAGTAGAGACAGTGTCCCTTGACCAGGTTTCTGGAAGCTTCCTTTAAAAGATCAGGACCTTCAGATCTGAAAAACTGAGAACCTGTGCAGTGCTCACTTACGTCTCCATACATAACACTGGTGGAACTTAGAACAAGAGAACATCATGTAAAATTGAAGTTCCTGTTGCCTATTGTTTGGAAGTAATAAAGACATTTCTCTGAAAACAGGAGAGTGTCTTCTTCCAGCATGTATGAAACTGTAGCAAGCCTACTTGTTAGCTTGGAAATAGTGTTAAAATGTCAGACTTGCAAAGACTGACAGAACATCCTCTAGAGAGGATGCGGTTATAGGAGGGAAGCAGCCTGTGTCTTAACATATGCAAAACTTATTTTATGCACATTTTAATCCATATTCTCATAAAAGTGGGATTTATTTTATGAAATATGCTAATGGTCACACTATTTTAGATAAGCCCTTGGTAATTCATTACTAAGGCTCTGAAACTTGGGTCTAAAACTTATGTAAGCATGTGCAAATTGGTCAAACACTTACATTAGGGAAAATAGTAGGAACATCCAGATTCTTGCTTTTTTCAGCAAAGTTCTGGATAGGTTTATTTAAGCCATATTACTAGAGCTCCTGCCCAGTACTAGTCTGCAAAGAATATGGTGGTCAGTATTCCTGACAGCTGAACTATGAATTTGATGATTCCTAAAAATGGCTTTTTTCTTTGTCTCAGAATTAAATCTCAACTACATAGCTTGGCACACACACCTTTCATTCTCAGCCTTACCTTTTCATCCTTCAGCCTGCACTTCTTCCTCCTAGTCCTGCACGTCCACCTCCTCCATAACAATGCACCTGCCACTTTTTGTTAGGCACCTGCTGTGACCTCTGCTGACCCATCTCTTTACACATAATACTTTCCCTTTATGCAATGCTTGGCCTCTAGTTCTTCATCTTACAAATTTTTATTCATCTTTCAACTCTAACTTTGAATGTCATGCATCCTTTTTTGCTATGAAACTGTCAGCTGTCAGATCACATGTTGTCAGCTCCTTTACTTCCAGCACCAGATTTTTCTCTGCGTTTCAGTGTGTCGGCATCTAATTTGTCATAGTGGTGAAAAAAAAAATAGGAAATCAGTCTAAGCTTGGAATAAATTATGAAAGGAGATTTGATTTGTTTCTTTTTGTTGTTTGTTTGTTTTTCTCCGGTACCGGGAACCGAACTCACGACCTTGCGCTTGCCAGGCAGGCGCTTTTGCCGCTGAGCTAAATCCCCAGCCCCCATGAAAGGAGATTTGAGATGATACCTTTTGATAATTTTTCATGAAGGTCTGTGTATGTTATCGTATGCCGCACAGAATATGTTGTTTTTAGTCCTTGGTTATAAATATTTTTAGGAATAACTATGATAATAGTTATTATCATTATTTATTTTAACCTTCTAGTTTTAAGTCATTTAATTTATTTACAAATAAGTAGATTATAGGTAATGTTGGTTGATTTGTAAGGTACATATATTTATAGGTACATGAAGACATCAAATGATTTTAATAATGGGTCCATGAAATATTCCATATGAATACTTTTATCTTTTCACAAAAATATCCAGTTTCTAATTTCCTTTTAAAAGTTTTTTCTTTAGGAAAAATACAGTGTAGTTTTTCCTCTCAATTAACTCTTCCATATAAATAATCAATATTTTATGCTATGTATTAAAATTATAATCATAACATTGTTAATTTGTATGATATATAACCCTACAAAATACATGAAAGGGACATATCATATACTAACTGAAGGAAACCACTGATAACATCATTTCAGCATTAATAACTAAATTATAAGATGACAACTAGCATATACATTATTTTATAAAAAGAAATGTCAAATATCTCATTTTCATTGAAGCACTATATGAATTTCTTCTATTTATAAGCCCTGCGTTTCTGGATTTTATTAGAGGAATTTGTAATATGATTAAATATATTAAAAGTTTAATGATACTGTAACCTGTGAACTTTGCAGAAACATTTTTTCTACCTAATATATATTTTAATATATATGATATTGCCTAAAAATGCTAATGGGCTCAATATTTAATTTCTATAAATAAGCATGTTTAAATAATTACTACATATGCTTCTTTATATTCTGAGATAGACAAAATGTAGACTATCTATCACTCATTCTTCCTGAATGTTGAGTATTTTTCAGTAGACAAATTTGGCTAAATAAATAGCATCCTATTTAATATCTGTTGATTACTTTATTTCCACTTCTAGTTTATTAGGAGTTTTCATTGTGAAAGTGTACTGAATTTTGTGAAATGCATTTTTTTGCTATTGGTTAATTATGCAGTCTTATTTTTTCAAGTTAGTGTGGTATATATTTCACATAAATTGACTTCTGTGTTAAACCATCCTTGAGACACAGGTATGTATCCCATTTGGCCATGGTGTAAAAGATTGTAAATGTGCTGTTGAGACGTTTGCTACTAGTATATTGAGGATTATTGCTTATATATTCATCAGGAATATTGTTCTCTAGTTTTCCTCTGCTGCCTATGGCTTTGATATTTGAATAATGCTGATTACACAAAATATTCTTGAAAATATTTCCACCTTTTCAGTTTTTGAAAGAATTTTTGCAAGATTGACACTCATTCCTCTTTAAGTATTTGCAAGAATTTATCAGTGAAGCCATCTAGTCCTGAGTTCCTCTTCATGTGGAGGTTTTCAATACTATTCCAGTCTCCAAAATCTGAAGATATTTACATCACACCTTGATTCTAGATCAGGTATAGATGTACTCAGACTTTCCATTTCTTCATGATTTAGTGTAGGCCGGTCATAGAACAACATTATTGTTCAAACAATTTTGAAGTGTGATTTTCCATATATATGTATATACTTATATATCAGGACTTATATACATAGATATAGGTATAATCATTCTTAAAATAACTACAGAGAAATGTAATATGTTATAGCCAAGATCTATTTTATTATCTACTCTCAGCAATGCTAAGTTCAGAAAATTAAATCATAGGATATAGAGCGTCTAAAAGTCAACATTTTCTTTAAAACAATAGCAACGAAGTGATATAATTTTATATATGAACTAATCACTATGAATTGAACTCATATGAAGATATTTAACTAATATCTGTGCAAAATATATTTAGTTCTCTTCTAACAATATTTAAATATTATAGCATAATTATGTTGAGTTATATATTTACATGAAACAAATAAATGAGGTTCAGATTTCATACACTGTATGGGGGGATAAAACCTTCTGAGTGGATAATTATTTCACTTCCTGTGAGTTTTGAAAACAATTGTCTAACATTTATCCTTTAAAATGCTCCTACTAGTTAATTTCTCCATATTTGAAGCCTGAGTGTCAGCAGACAATTTTTTTAGTAACCAAGTAAAGAGGCATGACATTCATAAAGGGACACATCGGGAATCAGAAATATCTATCTGAAACTTTAAAAATATCCCCAGAATTTAAAATCAGTTTAGATGCCATATTCTAGAATTAATCAAAGATGTGAGATCAGGAAATGTTTTTATATGCTAAGTAATACTGTTTCCTGTACATATTTTGCGTTTCCTGTGCATTCTGCATTTTGTTGTGCAGTTTTGAAGCTGAAAATATAGAATTAATTCCATTTATCAATACCTGAAAAAACAACATCCATAGCAAAGAAAAATTTCCACAGCAACTGTTCTCATTAAAACAGGCATAGTACATCTTCTTCATAAGTGAGAGGGTGACACAAACCCATGTCAAATGCTAAATACCTTGAAATGCTGACTTTAACCCCAGATGCAAAGCCAGTGTCCATCTCATCCATCCCCTAAAGTTTCTTCCCTGGTCCTGCAACTTTGTACTCACTGTTTAGCTAGCCTGGAACATTCCCTACCCCTAAGACTAGATATTCCTCAATTTCTTTCCAATCACTACCACCGTCTCTGTTTTTGTGTAAGCACCGCCACTTCAGCGGTGATGACCCTACTTATTTATTTAAAATTGTAACCACAGCCCCTCTTCCTGCCAGTTGCATTCTGAGCTTGTTTCTGAGCTGTCCCACTGAACACCTTCCACAGTAGTTTATAATATACTGATTTATATTTACTCTGCATCAGTAGAATTGAGTGCAGGGATGTTTCTCTTGTTTTGTTCATAGATATATTACTAAATTTTGGATAGTATTTGATATGTGCTCCACATTTTAAACAACAGTCAAAAAACAGCACTCTAATGTGCCGAAATGTTTTTATTTGCTATGAAACAGAAAAACTATTTCTTTAAGAATAGATAAGGTATTTGTAATTTTGTAAGTAACAGTTATAATATAAAATTCATCTTCCAGGATTCCTGTCATATTTCTCATTAATGAAATAATTAGAGAAAAATGAAGATATCCAATTGTGGCAGGAGTTAATCACTCTAACATTGCTACACACTTTTAAGTCTTGTAAAAGCTATAGTGAAGACCCTCAGGAAATTGCTGCTGAGACAGTACTCATTGCGGTTATTTCACTTGTTCATTGTCATGAATTATAAGTAAGGAACACAAGAACACACGTGATTTATACAATTTCAAATCATTTGCTGATCAGCAAGTAAAATAATCCCTTTTCTTCTGATTATGGTCAATTTCTTACATCTTTAAAAAATTTTTTACATCTTATTCCATATTTTACTAGCTATTCCTCAATATTTATTGACGCTAAGACGTAAACATAACTTAGTTTTTCTGTAATCAGCAAATTAAAGTTAATGCAGAATCAGTAAAGGCTAAAAAATTATACTTGTTTTAATTTTATCTAGCATCTTGCATATTACAGTACTTGGAACTCTATATATGTGTAATAATTTATACAATGTCTGTAATAAAATGTCCACATGAAATAATTGTATTTCTTATATATTTGAGTTTTGAATTTGTTCCTATATGACCTTTTTCTATTTTTCGTCATCCAAGCTATGACAGTGTAACATGTTTCCCAATTGCTTTTAGACTGTATTCAGTTGGAGGTCGTGATGGAAGTTCCTGTTTGAGTTCAATGGAGTACTACGACCCTCACACAAACAAGTGGAACATGTGTGCTCCGATGTGCAAGAGGAGAGGTGGTGTTGGAGTGGCTACTTGTGATGGTTTCCTTTATGCAGTTGGCGGTCATGATGCACCTGCTTCAAACCACTGTTCCAGGCTCCTAGACTATGTGGAAAGGTAAGGCTGCTGGTCACTGCTGCAGTGCAGGAGACAGTGCCTATGACATTGATTCCTAATTCAAGTGATGTAAACACTATGCGCTTTAACAAAAGTGCATGCCACTCCTACAACTACTTTCTTGATGTCTGTCTTTGTATCTCTGTCTTTCTCTCACAAATATACATCTTACAAACACACATGCAAACACAATTTTTTCATTTTTAAGATTTCTTTTTTTCCTTCCTTCCCTCCCACCCTCCTTCCCTTCCCCATCTTTCCTTCCCTCCATGCTTCCTTCCTTCTCTCCTTTCTCCCTTCCTTCCTTTATTCCTTCCTTCCTTCTTTCCCTTCTGTTCTATGATCCTTTTCAAAGACTATTAAGTAAATTTAAATTTTCTCCTTGCTGTATTTGTAAACAATTGATTGAAACAAAATGTAAAGTAATTCACTAAATATTTGTTCATCCTTTTTAAAATATTGCATAATTTATTGTCCTGTTTATCCTTTGTTTTTTGTTTTACTAACTGTTCAAATTCTCAAAGGTGAATTATTGATTTTGTTATTTTTATGGAATATCGTTTTATAAATTATTTGAATCTATAGTAGACTGGTAAAGAGTATGCTGTTGTACCTTCTAAATAGAATTATTCCTTCAATTTTCCAAAAACCAATTTGGTTTTTGTTCCAAAAACAAGTTCTATGGGGGCTATAGTAAGATGGTAATCTTGGTTTCAGGCTTAGTCCAACCAGGCAGACCCTTAGTGGCTATGTTACTGCAATTTTTTATTTATTTATTTTTTTTGGTACTGGAGTCAAACTCAGGACCTGCACTTGCCAGGCAAGCGCTTGTGCCCCTGAGCTATATCCCCAGCCCTGTTACAGCTTTGTAAAGTCTGTTTCTCTTAGGACCAGAATATTCTGTGCATTAAGAATTTGAGAGTCCTTATTAAGA
>NW_004955404.1:36675706-36682797 GCF_000276665.1 Chinchilla lanigera
AAAATAAACAATATTAAAATCAGTTGGGATAGGATAAGTCATACTGTAGTAGATATCTTCAAAACCCTCAGTACTTTAATATCACAATCTTGTTTTCCTTATTCCTTCTGTACGTCCATGATGTTAACTCTCTGGCGCTCCATATAAGCTACAATACTGAGCAATGCTGGCCTCTCTATCAAAAAGGAAACACACCAGAAAGTAGAAAAGTTTTCACTGGTTCATAAAGATTCCACCGGCAAGTAATAAAATTCTCATTTGTTTATACTTCAAAAACAAGCCAGTCATGCATTCTGTGACATTTAGGCTGTGGTGTCAAATTAATTGGCTTTGGATCCACCCCACCGGATTGCTAGAGCACGTTGGTAGGTCATGAAGGCGTGGCATATAGTTTTATAGATGACCCTGGCCCTTTCCTCGCCAGTGCTGTTTCGCAGCTCTGCTTTTCAACCACGAACTAAGCATTTATGTTTCGCCATGCCTTTCCACGATGTTTCTGCCTTGAGACAAGTCAGCGATGGATTGAATCACCTAAAAACCCACCTAAGTCAGCCTCTTCTCCTTTAAATGGTGGGTGCTGAGTATTGTGTCCCACTGATAAGAAAGCTGACTAATATATGATCACAAAAATCCGCAAGATGGTGGCATCACTGTTTCCCAACTTTCAAGTGGGAGAAGAAAAAAGGTGGCTGGTGACTATGACTGATGCATGACAATTTTTAGAAACCACATCCTTTATACTTACTAATGCTCGTAAGCGGTATAGTTCATTAAATAATGCTTTAGGAAAACATACCTTTTCATAAACATGTTATTTCAAGTTTAAGCCACAGTCTAGGTAATATAGAGAAAAAAATATTTACCAATATTCCTATTCTGTGAACTAGGCTGTAGCTTTATGGTTATATATACTTAAAGTTGGACATTAAACTCAGCGTATCTTCACTTCAACATTTTCTAATCTACAGGTTTTATAGTAAGAAATGTGATCAGTGTCCAAATAAATAGATTTATGCCACTATACGCAATATGTGCAATCATTTGTTTTCTTTTTTTTTTCTTTTTTTTTTTTTTTTGAGGGGGTAGTTTCCGGTACCCGGAACCAAACTCAGGACCTTGCGCTTGCCAGGCAGGCGCTGTGCCGCTGAGCTAAATCCCCAGCCCTGCAACCATTTGTTTTCAATAATAAAAATAATCTAAAATTTAATTCACTCATACTTTTTCCGCTTGATTCTTGGGAAAATACACAGAGAAGTTGAATATGATGAGACTCCTATTTTTACCTTGAATCTCTTATATAAATGGCACTAATGAAATGATATTTCATCCAAATTTTCTCCTCTAACTTACTGTCTTTTGTATCAAAATATTGTTTACAAGCAGAGTCATAAATAATTCAGTCTAGGAATACATTTGTGGTGCAAAATTAGATTTAAATAAGCATAGCTATTTTAAGTTATAGGAGTGCAGTGGGTATACACAGTTTAAGTAATGCAGAAGCACACAATAATATCATGGCTCCTAGCCAAATGCATATACCTGTCAGATTAATATCTCTTTTACACTTTCTATAACATATTTTATATTGATGTTAGCACATGTAAAAAAAATCAATAAACCAACATACATAATGGTGCTTCTCTAAAACTATTCTGCACATAAAATATGAATAATTTTTAGCATATAACATAGGCAAACAGATCATTAGAAGCAGCAAGGATCATGTAAAATTGGGCTTTTACGTATATAGTATGCCAAATTTTATCAAATCACAATGCTGTCTTATGGAAATGCAAATACATTATATAATGATGGTGTTTGGCACAGTTATATAATACTTATCAAAAATTATTCAGAATCAAGTATCCTGGGCACAAACCACACTGGAACTTCAAATCAGAGCAGGTAAGACAGCAAGGCCTGAGTCAGAACAAGGAGTGCAGAAAATTTATGGAACAGACAAAAACTGTTAGTGTAAATGAGCTCTACCCTAATGAGTGCATATTTGCTGAAAAAATCTCTGTCCACAACTAGCAGTATTTTCTAGGAGATTTGCAACCATGAAGTACTGTCTGTCAGACAAGTTAATATTTGTGCATCTTTTAATTTATAACGTAAATATTATGTATTTTGCCCTGTTGCACGAAGCTTACAACATATTATAAAAAAGGAGACAAGAAATAAATAATTAGAAGTTTAATATTTTAAACAAAACTGAGATCCAGGAAATGGATACAGAATGTGTTCAAAGGCTGCAGTAATCGTAGTAACTAATAATAGATCAGGGCCACATTTCCTTCATATCTGCATCCCAGTCATGAGGGTTCAGGAGAGTGAGGAATGTCAGGATAATAGTAACTTTGTAAACTGCATTTGCAACATTTAGTGTCACTCCTTCCAGTCTGTTATCCTTAGAGTTGCTAGAGGAATCTCTAATTCAGATTTGGCCAGAAAAAACAGTGACGGATTTGCTTTATGTCAAATGTCAACTCTTTAAAATTATATGTTTTTCTCCTAATCTTAGTTCCATAAACTGTAATGGATTGCATTCCCATCTTAATATTCATGCAGTTGTGCACAATACCTGCTGTAGCAAAGCAATTTAACAAACACTGAGAAAAACATATCAAACACAAGAAAAAGATATTTCAGGTTTTTTCCCAAGGAAAAGTATCCTGTAGTGAACTGTAATTCAAGTTGATAGGTGGGTAAATAAATGGGTGATAGAGCATAGGTAGAAAGATCAGAGTAAGTGATAGATAATGAAAGAACAGATAGGTGATATTTGAAAGGACAGATATACAGATTTTTATTTGGGTTCATTTTCCAAATTTGCATGAGAATGGCTCTTTTCATCATCTTTAGCTAAGTATCAAAGATTATCAAGTATCCTAGGCATTTTATTTTATTTTATTTTTTATTTTTTTTTGGTTTTTCTCCGGTACTAGGAACCGAACTCACTACCTTGAGCTTGCCAGGCAGGCGCTTTGCCACTGAGCTAAATCCCCAGCCCCCTAGGCATTTTTAATAGTAAATTTTTTAGGTTGATGACATTTGAAATACAAAGCAACTTTACAAATACTAAATGAAAAACATAACTTTATATCTCTATATCTTGTCTAAGACTATTATCAAATATGTATCAAATATATTCCTATAGTAAAATTGTACAAGTATTATAGAATCTTGAAGTCTAAAAAAAAATCTACTCCACCCACACTGGAAAAAAATCCTATAAAATAATCTAATTTCTTTTAAGATGTACCTCAGTAGTATTTTCATGTTTATATCTTTGATAAAATGACATAAATAGAGTGAATATTTTCTATCACACCTGCATAATAAACACTTTACTCACTTAGATAAAAAACTTAGCTATAAACATGAATGCCTGAGACAAGGATAGAAATTTTGGATTTTTTCAGTTAGCTTCTTATTTTATTGTTTTTGTTTACACAAAGTCCATAACTGTGGCATTTCTAGAATGTGAGGAAGGTGAGAAAGGAAAAACCATTTAATGAATTCTTGATGACTACAATAACTTGCTGCTAGTAAGTTAATAATTAATAGATTAATTCCAACCTTGATATAGATGAACTTCTACACTTTTTACAGAAAAATAATTTCTTGATTCCAAAAAATGTATTTGGTAAATTATTTTAGCATTTTTATAATATATTGTCTTACTCTTCTTTCTGTACTTGTATTTCTCCCCTCTCCCCGCTCTTTCTTTCCTTTCCTCCTATTCTCCTCTTTTTCTTCTCCAACTTAATGTTTTGCTGTTGGAACTAACTGCGTGAAGATAGCATAGAAAAGACTAATTGTTATACCTTTCTGTTGTTGAGGATTTATATTTATTATTTGATTGCTAACAAATTATGCTTAATTTCTATTAAACAAGTATAGAAAATGCAGAAATTCCATAAAAATCAAAATATTTAGTGACCCTGTTTTATAAGTGATTTGAGATTGTTAGCGATGCTGTAGCTATTTATAAATTGCTTGTGCAGTTAGACACTTTTCTCAAAGGATTAAAGGGCAAGGAACATTCTTATGTGAACATATGGAGACAGAGGGACAGATTATTTGCTGTCCTTGAAAATTCTGTCGAGAATTCTGGCATCATGGCCACTTATCTGTATACTTTGAAGTAAAAGTTCTGTAGAACAGAAAGATAATTGTGAATAAAGAGAACAAATACATCATGTTCTAAATATGTGGGAGGATATCAATCTGAAAATCAAACAGAAAAACTCATCTTAATGCTTTGAGAGTATAATCAAAAATGTGTAATAATTGAGAGTATAATTTAAAATGTGTAATAAGAATTCAGTATCATACTATTAGAGGAAGCAATTATATAAATAATGTGAACCTTACTGTGGAAGAAACACGTATTTCTTTTTAAAAGTTAGGCTTAACCTACATTTGGATAGCCTCAGTATCCTGCATGATCTCTTGACTGACAAGAGTTTAAAATAAATTCTAAAGTTCTGTTGCTGAATTGTGTCTGAAATGACTGAAGGAGCTGTTAATAGATTCCTTCTTTCCTCTCTTTCCCTCTCCTCAGCTTTGAACAGGTGATGTAACAATATATGACCTTATTCAAAACAGAATTTTCTTCATTTATCTTCATAGAAAAAATGACATCAAATTAACTTTTAAAATATTTTGTTTACAAATTAATAAGGAATATTAAAAAGGGAAGTAGAAGTCTAGTTTTCTCTCAGTTTTTGTGTCCATTATATTTTTAAAATAAATACCAATGCAGATTGGGAGTATATAAAGAAACACATTGAAATAAATATATGGTAAAAAAACCACATTTAACATATAAACAACATGACAGCCTGAAAAACACTAAGCATGTAATTCAAACCTATGAAAGTTTATTTTGAATATTTTCAGGCTGATTTTTAAACCATTTAAATGCTTCCATTTTCTTAGTTTACAAGTAGAAAGTGCTTTCTGTAGATGACATAGAAAACGAAGGAAAAATTCCTAAAAGAAAATATTTTCATCAATTACCATATCACCAAAATTTCTGTACATAAAATAGTGTCTTCTTTTGATTTTGTTTTTGTGTGCATTTTAGATACATTTCTAAGCAAATATTAACTTTTTAGAATTTCACCATTTCTTTTTTATTTTTTTTGGTTTTTCTCCGGTATCAGGAACCGAACTCACCACCTTGTGTTTGCCAGGTAGGCGCTTTTGCCGCTGAGCTAAATCCCCAAGCCCTAGAAATTCACCATTTATTTCTCTCTTAATTTACATTCAGATTGTATCAGGAGTATACCATGTATTGTGTTTAAAAATATGAATTTATAAATGTGAAAAGTCTAAAGGATTGGGCCTCCTGGTCTTAAATTCTACCAGAACAGGTGACATTTCTAAATACTGGTTAGGTCCAGTAAAACTAGGCTTTTTTATTTTAAACTTTATATCAACATACATGCATTTACTTATTTATCTCATTTTTATGAACATTTCCTCAAACTGTATTTTCACTAATTACACATATTTTACCTTTTGTAAGGCATAAATATATTTCTTCCTGAGCTCTTTTTCTTTATTATTATATTTTCAAAGTACAGAATATTAGTGATTTAGAATAACAATTTTATTGTCTCTCATGAGTCTCTGTGGTGACTAATTTCAGCTGAATTGTTTTATTCCACCTCACTTCATTTCATTTCATCATTTCATTCTGCTGTTATCTAGGGTTAAAGTGTGAAATGTTTCAGATTATGCCCTTCCAGGGCTAACTAGACTGACTGTCCTCTGAGGGCTCAGCTGAGGCGTCCACTAGAGAACTAGAGAGAGAAATTAGTGTAAACCAATGTGATAACAAATTATTATCAAAGGAAGTACATAAACTGATCTCTCCCCTTATAGTAAAATAATCTCACCAAACTTGGAAGAGGAATATACTTTGCCAAGTTGACAATAAACACTACAATAAATAATGCTAAAATATTGAACTATTTAAATTTTATTAGAATGAGAGAACAATTGCTATTAATACCATTATAATTCAACATTTTAGTAGAGTAACAACCCAGTAAAAAAAAGCAATAAAAGGATACATGGTTAATATAAATTACATTTTAAAGAATCATTGTTCAAGATTACATGATAAAAATCTAATTGAAACAATCACAATCAACTACTGGATTTAAGAAGTAAATTGCCAAGATTCATGTGCAAGAGGGTATTATATAAAATTGGTATATTTGTATGTGAAAGCAGCAAGTCAATATAAACATGTAATAAGCTGCAATTGAAAATGTCTACCAAGAAATCTCAGAAAACACATATACTTCAACTAAACAGATTATACATCATTGTTTAGAAAATCTTTTAAAATCCCAAGTAAATGGAGGAAAATTTCATGTTCATGGAATTGATCAAATATTATAAAAATGTGAATTTCTTCTAAATAGATTAAATCTTATAAATGCAGTGCAATCCTTATACTGTAATTCTCAGTGCAGCATGATTATGAGTGCATAGGCACTGAAGATCTAATCCAAAAATTTAAATAAAAATGAAAATCACCCAATTCCCAAGACAACCACAGATCACGTATAAACAGAGTTGTATTATTTGCATACCTCAACTGTATCATAACAGACAAATGGGCCAGGTTCATGTCCAGAAAGAGAATCATACTTACACTGAATCTCAGTGATGACAAAGGAGGAACTAAATTACACTGAGGAACACTCAGCTATTTTGACAAACATAGCTGGGTCATGGGAATATTGCCTTAATAATATGAGTCTTAGCACCTATTTTACTATATTACACCAAAAATAGATTCAAGATGGATTGGGCTGAAATATGAGACATAAAACAACAAAACTTTTAGAATGCAAAACAGGAATTATATTGAAAATTCTGGGATGTGAAGATTTCTTAATCTAGATCTACAAAGAGTCATCCATAATGAAAAGTATTGCTATTAAAGTGTCTTTAGAACACATAATTGAAAGAGCAAGAAATTACACCACAGAGTGGGAAAGATATTAAGAATATAATATAATATATAAACAACACATTCATTTATTGCAATAATGAATTACACA
>NW_004955404.1:36682897-36690726 GCF_000276665.1 Chinchilla lanigera
TTTGGTTTTTCTCCGGTACCAGGAACCGAACTCACGACCTTGCACTTGCCAGGCAGGCGCTTTGCCGCTGAGCTAAATCCCCAGCCCCCGAATTACACAAATTTTATAAAAAAAAAAACAAAACAAAACAAGAAAACTGGATGTAATATTGGAATAAGAACTCTACAGAAGTTGAACAGAAGGAGTCAGTAACCACTGGAAAAAAGAATCCAACAGTTGATGTATAAAAAACCCTGAAATTAAAATAATAAGCTATCACTACTCATATACTAGAAAACCTAACAAAAAAATACTACCACATGTTGGAAATAAGATATAGTAAATGAAACGCTCATTAAACTTATGGTGTGAATGTAAATCAACACTTCTTTATAACATTAATTGTCAGCATTTACTACGTTTTAAAATAAAGATTCTCACATTCTCCTTCATCCAAAATCTCATGACTAAATATTCATTGGAAAAATACATATTTAAAAATATCTGAATAAGGATGTTTCTAGAATCATTTTCACAGTTGTTAATGCAGTTTTTACCAAATAACTTGTATTAGAATTGTTTCACTTTGATTTTATAATAATAAATGTTTTCTGAAGGCAGGATATTTTTATTTTCATAAGCTCCTGACAGCTGGAAATACACACTGGCTTTCTGTACAGAACAAGGTAAACTTACTTATTTTTAACCAGTACTTTTGTCACTCTTCATGACTCAAATGACAAATAATGTATTCAAATTAGTTGGTTTTTCTCCGGTACCAGGAACCGAACTCAGGACCTTGCGCTTGCCAGGCAGGCGCTTTGCCGCTGAGCTAAATCCCCAGCCCCCTGTATTCAAATTAGTTTAAATACAATTTATATAATTCATTGACTTGAAATTGGCGAACTATTTTTTCAAAGCAGTTTTTACTTCTCAGCTACTATCTTCATTTTTTCCTGGTCTTTTCTGTTGTCTTTTTTCCAGAAAAATGCACTTGGTTCTGAATCACTTCTCCACTGATTAAGTTAATGTTCATATAAATATTGTTCATAATATTTGGGAAGATAGGCATTCAAATTTAAGTGTTAACAATCTATTGCTGTATATTTAAAACAAATTTATTATTTTGAACATATTATGATCAATTTTTATCCTTAGAGCATAAAATAGAGTAAAACTTGAAAAATTAAAAATTTCTCAACTGAAGGGGAAATTTTCAAAGAGAAAGGAACTTTTGCCCTCTGTCTCACACGCACTTTCAGCAAGTTTTCATTTTACAGCCAATTTTAGCCACTATATACTAGCACATATCTTGCCTGAGAGCTATAAACTTTAATAGAGTCTCCAATACAGAGCTCATATTCTGTCCAAGTAGGCCAAGGTGAAACACAGGAAAGCGAGGCAGCCTAAACACAAAAAGACACCACCACCATCCTGAATTTTTTTTTTTGTTTGTTTGTTTTTTGTTTTAATAAACTGGCAACTAGAGGCAAAAAAGAGAGAATGCTTAGAATTAAGTTTTAGCAAAAACATGAGATGACATGATACAATTCATTGTTAGCAGTGGTTTGGGAATGCTTATATATCTGCAGATCCTCCCTTAAGCTCCAGAGCAGATACTCATTTCATTTTGGAAATAACTCTGTATATCTTCAGGCTAAGAGATGAATCCATAGAGTTCCTCAATGCAGAAAAATACGTTTAGAGTCAGTAATGTTAGAAAAAAGACAATCATGAATAGTATTTTGAACTTCTGTGATCACTTCCTATGTGTCTAGGACACAGTGTCTTTGTCAGGGGTAGAGGGGGACTAAAGGTTTGAATTTGGTTTGGTTTGTTTTTACTGGTATAATGTAAATTTAAATGTCATTACCATTCCATATGCTAAAAGCTTATTCTAACATATTTGAAATATTATCTGCCATTGAAAAAATGGTACATCTAAGTCAAATGTGTGGGTTGGCCAAAACAAGAATTATTATAAAATAACTTCCAGAAAATATCTGAAATATAAAAAAGATAGACATTTCTTTCTTCTTTTTCCCATGCTGAGGTTTGAACCTGAGCCTTTTTCATGTTGGGAAAGTGTTCTATCACTGCTGTTTGCCCCCATCCCCTGACCAGCATTCCCACAAGTAGGTTAGGGTATGCAAATGTGTACTTAAATGTAAGACATATTCGTGTTTCCTTAATTCATTCGAAATAGAATTGTTTCACACTTGTGTCATTATTTGTTTCATATGAAGAATTAAACCTTTGGATATTAATTTAGTGTTAATTAGCACAATAATTTTGGTTCTTTTCTCAGTTCTTTTGACTTTGTATTTGTAAAATGATAAAGTCCGCTTTCAAACAGTCTTTGAGAAAACAATTCTTCAGAGCTGAATAAGTAAATGAAGTCTTCAGAAAGAGCAATTTATGCGAAGTGATTGTGACAAAAGCCAGACAGGATTTTATGGAAGAATAAATTAAATTTAAAGAACATTGACTTTTCCCTCGAATTGAAATATATTATACATTATTTCCTTTAAATTGATTTGTACTAGAAAATTGCTTAGCAAAAAAATAAACAATGCAGTAACCTTCCTGTAGTCATTACTTAGCTTCAACAACTAAAACCAATTTTTCTTTCTTGTTTTTTCCAACTCTTTTCCCTCTATCCTGATTTTTGTCTCCTAAAATATTTTAAAGAAATGCTTGAACATGCTTTCAACCTAACACATTCCTAAATTAACTACAGAAATAAACAAAAATGATTGAGACTTTTAACACCTCAATGATGCTATCATTCAATGTATAAAAATGCCACTAATAATTGGTTAAAACCTCATACATCTTATGTGAAAATTTTTACTATGTTTTAAATAACTTAATTTTTGCTATGTTTGACTTAGGATCAAAGTGAGGTGTACTAACTTTGATTTATTATATTTTTGACTCATGTTTAATTTGAAGCAATTATTTCTTTGGATTTATTTGTTTATTAATCATTATTATTTTTTCTTTTATCTTTTAGCATTGGCTGATTGAAAAGTTACTTTGTGAAACGTTCTACATTGTAGGTCGGGACTATAGTGGCCAAGCGTCTGCCTTGCAAGCGCAAGGTCCTGAGTTCCATTCCCGGTACAAAAAAATAAATAAATAAATAACCCACACACATTCTGGATCATGCTATTTGCACCCTTGTAATATCTTTTTCTTCCTTTTTTCCCCTCACTCTTTTTCTTTACATATTCCAAAATGTCTGTAGAAAAGGTTTATCTATTTTAAGAAGATTCTGACAGAATTAATCGTGTATTTAGCATTGTGTATGTCTCTGTCTTTACGATATTCTGTAATTACTGAGTCTAGCATGTAAACCAGTTTGCTCCATGCTAGGCAGCCTGTGCTTCATGGTGGCCCAAGTTTTCACCCAGGACCTCATTTCACACACATCAGTTTGGGAGTGTGGAGACCATCGATCCACTCCTGATGTGCAAAAGCATAGAACCTCTTGGGTATTATCAATATTGGCTGCAATGTAAATTTCAGATCTTTGGTAACTTTGTTTTTAATAAATTACAGAATTTTTATTTGTATTTTCATTTTAGGAATCTATTGACTAAACCTTCACTCACTAAATAAAAGTTTGGACCAGGACAACAAAATAAACATATTTATTGTTTGAAAGAAAATACTTTCATTCAGTCTTATAGTATTTTATATATTCAGTGTTGGGTTCCTATTAGTTTTTCATTTTTATAGCTGAACTAATAAAGATTAAATACGAAGGAAAGCTGAATGTAATGGTGCACACCTGTAATCCCAGCACTCGGGAGGCTGAGGCAGGAGGATTGCTGTGTGTTCAAGGCCAGTCTTGGCCTTGAACTACAAAATTCTTTCAAAGCCAGCCTGAACTGGATAGTGATACCCCATCTCAAAAGACAAAAATGTTAAAAAACGAAATAAAGACAAAGGGAAAAGTCAACGTTCTTTAAATTTAATTTATTCTTCACTAAAATACACATAAGCACATTCTTTAAAAGAATAGTCTAGAGATTTTTGCCACTCAAAATACTATGCATACACACACAATACGCAAACATACGTGTGTGTAGTGTGTTTATTTGATATAATGAAATTAGATATTGCTGAAAGCAAAGTATTTAAGTAAACAATAATTAATAATCTCATTTCCATCTCGTAATTTGCTAATCTCTCTCGCAGGCTGAATCCTTACAGTGTCACTAAATGTGCTAACAATAGCACTGTTGTTTGTGTTGTAATTATTTGCTCAAGCTTCAATTGTTAAATATGTTTCTATTTAGTAAATACAGAATATATTCTGATCCAGGGAATCAGGCAATCCATAAGCTGATCAATATAAATCTTGTGAGATACACTACATTTTCTTACTTTATTGAAATTAACAATTTTACCATACTACATACCTATTTCTTCAAAGCCATAATTCTTTTCACAAACATTTCCTTTTTCAGAAAATGTATACTACACTTTCAGGACTCATTTTAAGGAAACATGATCAACTTTAAGTGTTCCATGATTCTCTCAGATGTTTAATCATTTCTTATTTTATTACCATAGAATGCAACACAGCCTCTGTTTTAAAAATTCTTGTTTCAGTATGGAAAATAGTTATTTACAAATATAATACTTCCTTCTGAAAAACATTTATACCAATCACTTTTATTAAATGTGTAGCACCTATCTAAAAATCTAGGTGTATTTTCAAAATACCTTAAAATTGAAACGCAGCATTTAAGAACATGGTATTAGTTCTAGAATCATTGAACTTGCTGAAATGATTGAGCTTTCAGGAGAAATATAGTATCTTAGTTTTCTTTTTCATGGTATATTTTAAATAGTATCATTCATTGAATACAAACTGATATGATTAGAGTACGTTATGTTCTTCTGTCTTTAAATTTTAGGTATGATCCAAAAACAGACACATGGACCATGGTGGCTCCCTTGAGCATGCCCAGAGATGCTGTCGGCGTGTGTCTCCTTGGTGACAGGTTATATGCTGTTGGTGGCTATGATGGGCAGACGTACCTCAACACTATGGAATCGTATGATCCACAAACTAATGAGTGGACACAGGTAGCATTGTCATTAGTACAATTTACGTATCTTATAAGATTTATTTCCTTCTTCTGGAGAATGGAGACTCAAATAATAATCCATCTAGTCATACTACACTGAATCAAACATGATGGATTCAGCTCAATGTGATGTTAAGTCTAAAGAAATCATTAAATAATACGTTTCATTGAATAATTTTCTCTTATACACGGAGTACCTTAATAAATTTATATTAAAAGGAATCATTCTTGTTTCAGTGGGATTTCCACTTTATTATATAAAAAGAAACAGGAACAGAATTTGAGTTAGTTTAAGAAAAAGTAAAAATGTAATATATTTCTTCAGAAAATCACAATGTAACAAAGATATATGGTTTCAGAAATAACTAGACTAAAAATCACAGGAGTTGTAGAACTCAACCTTCTTGCCTGTCATTTTTTTTTTTTTTTGACAATGTATATATTCACTAAGAGAGATTTTTCTACTTGGTGCTTCTCAAAGAAAGGTTAATCACTACAGCCATAAAGAGAAAATAAAATAATTTTGTCCCAGTTCAGTTGAAAAATGCACAGCAAAGAGCTTACATAACATGTCATGGCTCAAGTAATGATTCATTGACAATCACATTGCCCAGAAAGATAAAAAGAAATAACTGACTTCTCTTAGTTAAGAAATTATCCTTTGGATGTCAATGCAATTAAAGGTGAAAGATAATGTTTGAATGTTCCATTCTGATGATGTAGCTGAATTATGTGCATTGGCTTTGTATGTGGGAGAGGGAAGAGGGAATAGAGGCAGTGAACCTAGTCAGAGTGGAGAACATCTTATGCTAAGTAGCTACTATGCTTTGCTTATAACAAAGGGAATGGATACATTGTCAGACATTTATCCTTACATTCAAGTGATCTTTGCTTTCTAAATTTCTCAGTAGTGTTAATATTTCTTTTTGGGCCTGGAGATTTAGCTCAGCAGCAAAGCTCCTGCCTGGCAAGCGCAAGGTCGTGAGTTCAGTTCCCGGTACCGGAGGAAAAAAAAAAAAAAAAAATTTTCTTTCTTTAGTGAGAAACCTAAAAAAAAAACATTATGTAAATAAGTAAATTCCCATCGATGTGTGCAGTGACATGCCAAAAGTATAGTTACAGCAGATTAGTAACAACAGGTGCTGCAGTGGGTGGATGGTTTTAACTTTGATCAGAGAAATGAGCTAAAATTTATCTGTGGAACATGAAAAATGACTGAAGGAAGTATATTTTTAGCATTTTGATTTTTAAATGCACAGTACTTCCTTGATTGTGCTAGTTTTTAATATTATGAGTTTACTAAATATTACTTAGGCTAATTTTGAAGCACAACACACCTTCCCAAAATTTGATTAAGGTATCTGTATTTTGAACTGTCTGCTCTAAAAGAAAATTTTTGAATTCAGTAAAATGATGTACATTTAGATGAGGAAAAAAAGGGATGAATTGAGGACTGGAGAAATACTAGAAAAATCCAGTTTTACAATTCTCTACATTACACAGTTGTAATAGAACCACTTCTATCTAAAGGGCAACAAATGTTTAAAAAATGCAATAATAACTGTTTCTTATATTATTTTAATAAAATTTTAGACAATATAGTGTGACTTTTTGAGCCTTAGTGTTTCCAAATGGAATATTGCATGGGTTAATGATTAATGATCTGCTAAAAAAAAGTCTCAATTCAATGGTATGTATTGTAGATGTGCACTGATTTATATCAGTGGCAAGTGAACATTAAATAAAGGAATTTTATGGGTATATAAATGATATAGCATAATATCTTCATTAAGTATGTATCATAAAGAACCATTTTGCTTATTATTCCTTTAAAATTAAAATCATCATAATGTATGTAGTAATAATAGATAAAAATCTTCCAAAGACCATTTCCCCTCATTTGTATTACATTTTACTGTCTTGGATCATATAGAACCTTACCAACAGCAAAGAAATATTAAAAATATTTTATAACAACTTTATTGCAGTACATAAACATTAATTTTAACTCTCTTAAATTACTTTAAGATTTTACTTTTTTATTGTTTTAAAGAGTAAAAGAAGGATAACATAGTAATGGGGGGATTACCAAATTACAGACAAAGTGGTAGGAAATTATCAATGGTTTTTGTTTTACATATTGTTATCTACAAGATAGTTTCTGAGGAAAACAAATAGACAAATAATAGTCAGTTAAAGACAAAAGTGGTAGGAGATTATCAATGGTTGTTGTACAATATTTTGGTATCTTCAAAGTGGTTTCTGAAGAAAATAAATAGAGATATACATGAGTGACCAATTGGGTATTCATTGACTATTTTCTTTTTTTTCTTTTTTTTTTTGTTTGGTTTTTCTCCGGTACCGGGAACCAAACTCACGACCTTGCGCTTGCCAGGCAGGCTCTTTTGCCACTGAGCTAAATCCCCAGCCCCTCATTGACTATTTTCAATGGTTGTTGTAGGCAACACATAGTAATAAAAATACATCCATTTATGAAATAGCATTGGAGCAATACAAACATTACAGAGTTATGTACAGATTAGTAGGAAAATATCAGTGGCTGCTTTAATACATGGTGATATCTTCAAAGTGGTTTTTCAGGAAGACAGAGGTATACAGAAAGATCTAACAAGTAGTTTCAGACTAAGGGTTGTAAAAATAAATAGCTTACTACCTCCTCACCAGTGACTCCTTTCACTGAGGTGTGATGGCTGGAAGGAAGGCCAGGATTGAAAAGAAGGACCG
>NW_004955404.1:36690826-36707433 GCF_000276665.1 Chinchilla lanigera
AACTTTATTTTAGTACATAAACATTAATTTTAACTCTCTTAAATTACTTTAAGATTTTACTTTTTTATTATTTTAAAGAGTAAAAGAATGATAATATAGTAATGGGGGGCTTACCAAATTACAGACAAAGTGGTAGGAAATTATCAATGGTTGTTGTTTTACATATTGTTATCTATAAGATAGTTTCTGAGGAAAACAAATAGACAAATAATAGTCGGTTAAATACAAAAGTGGTAGGAGATTATCAATGGTTGTTGTACCATACTTTGGTATCTTCAAAGTGGTTTCTAAAGAAAATAAATAGAGCTCTACATGAGTGACCAATTGGGTATTCATTGACTATTTTCAATGGTTGTTGTAGGCAACACATAGTAATAAACATACATCCATTTATGTAATAGCATCGGAGCAATACAGACATTACAGAGTTATGTACAGATTAGTAGGAAAATATCAATGGCTGCTTTAATACATGGTGATATCTTCAAAGTGGTTTCTCAGGAAAACAGAGGTACACAGAAAGATCTAACAAGTAGTTTCAGACTAAGGGTTGTAAAAATATATAGCGTATTACCTCCTCACCAGTGACTCCTTTCACTGAGGTGTGACGGCTGGAAGGAAGGCCAGGATTGAAAAGAAGGACCGAGAGACTTGCACCTGTGTCTAGCAACAGGCTGTTTCCTTTTTCCTCTGTAGTCATGATTACCTGGTGCTCCTCCATGGAGATGACAGTCTGACCAGAGGGAAAAAGCAGAGTATGCCCCGGGTTCCCTCATTCCTGTTAGACTAACTGACAGGATGGGTCTGAGCTCTGGGGCCTCTGCTTCAGAGGTCAGACCGATCTCCACTGGTGTCCTTTGCATTCAGGGCATGCCCCAGGGGGCTTCTTAGGGCAGTTCCTCTTGAGGTGGTCTGGCTTTTAACAGTGACAGCAGATGAATGTAGTCATTGAGTTCTTCTTGGGGCCCCGAGAATCACACTTAGAGTCTGTTTCTCTTAGTGCTGCATCAAAAGCAGCTGCTTTTTCTCGGTCTCTTTGTTTTCTCTCCTTGGCCTCCTCCTCATCACAGCTACAGAATACTGAAGAGGCAATTCTTACTAACATCTCAAGTGAGCCATCTGGGGAGAAAGCCATTTTTTGTAGCTTTTTCTCTCTAGCCTCCCAGCTCATTGGGACCCCGCAACCACTTAGTGTCCTCTCTCCAACCATCAGCATAGGCAGCAAGAATCTCGGTGCAGACCTCTCTGGAGCTCCAGGCACTCCTCCACAGTAGCCTGTACTGTAAAGAATGGCTTCCAGGGGGTCTCCCCAGGTATTGCACAAGGTCCTCCTGGTTTCCAGCTTCCCAATGGCTCTCATGACCTCGGTTAACTAGACCTCTGAGTCTTTGGGCATAGTTTGTGTTCTCGTGTTCTCCAAGTCGTTGTTCAGCAGCTGCTCCTCCGCTGACTCGACCTTTCTGGTTCTCAACTGCAGGGGCATGAATGACCCATTGTGTGGCCTGTATTCCCAAGGGTTTCTCCATGTCAGATGATTCACGCACATCCGGGACGGGCCTCTGCATGGGTGCATAGCAGGCCAATTGTGTCATTGCTTCTCTGTGCCATGATAGTTCTCGACCACTACATGGCTAGGAACCAGCCCAAAGGCTGGCACTCCCCACCATGCCAAGATTTTACTTTTGTACACTTTCATTGTTTATATTTTTAAGCCTCTCAGGAGACTCTTAGCAGACCTACACAAAGGTCTTTTTAAAACTTTTAGTGTTTGAGCCTACTACAAGAGTTCTTCATATATACTAAATGATTTCTGACAGTTTCACACCATTTACCCTGAAAGTGGATGAAATTGATTACTTAGCCCATATGTCATTGACCCCTACAAATGCCTGCCTGTAGAATAAATGCAGAAATAATGTTAAAATCGCCACTGATATGTATAATTGGAAAACTCTCCAGATCATATAGTATTTGAAATAAGGGAACATATTTGGGAGCAGTTGTCATGTATCTGTATTAGTGTTTTTTATACAGAACACATACATGTGTTTGTGTTTGCATGTACATGTGTTATAAATAAATTTATCTTTGTCATTTAACATCAGCGTTATTTATTGCACTTAGTTTGAAAAATATAATACCTATACTTTAAGACAGAAAAAGAAATATTTTACCTCATTTCCACTATCCTAGGTAAAAATACTTTCAGGTATTGTTTTGATGTACTCCTAGTTTGTTTTGTGCCTTCCATCAGAAGGTTGTATGGAGTCACAGACAATGTGTCATTTAGTATTTTGTCTCCAAGCCCTAGAAGACTTTTGTGTGTGTAGTCAATATATGTGTATGATTCTCACATAGATTAACTGAGAATATTGTGAAAACTAAAACTAGTCTTCAGTGATTGAGTATAATGAGTATATTTTGTGATTGTTCAACAAATAAATATATGTAGGAAATTGTGAATGAGTTTCAAGATAGCCTGGGGAGATACCAACACGAACACTTGGTTTTCTCTAATTGGTTCTGTGGGTAATCTTTACAAGTGATCATATTACTTTTGCTGAAATATATAAACTCTGAAGGGAGAACAAGTGCAGATTATAACCAGTAAATTAATTTGGGCCTTGGAGTGAGAAATAAATTATCTCTTTAATGTTTAAAATGCATGTATGTAGCAAATACTGAGTTGAAACCACTATAATAAATTATTTGGTAAGGGAAGAACTTAGCACTATGACAACCTAAGCATAAAGAGGTAGAGAGACCTTCCTTCAGGAAATATGTTGGATGAGGCTTGACAAGTGGATGACAGTTAACCTGATGAAATAATGGGGAGAAATTTGGACTCAAAAGCAGCATTAATAAGACAAGGAAAAACATGTAGCATGTTTCATTGAGCAAGAAGTAAAGTGGTGGCCAGCAAGCCTTGAGACATAAAGAGTTCTACATTACTTTGATCAGAAATCATGTTAAAGAGCCTAGACTGTAAGACCTAGAGCAGTTAATGCAGGATTTTATGCAGGTAGAGTAACCAAAATTGTGTTTGAGAGTGATTTCACATGACAGAATATGAAAAATAATCAGGAGAAAGATTGGAGAGAGAATAATATTAAGAGAATATGTTATTTATGTTATTAATGTACTCAAGGTTCAGTAACTTAGACTAAAACAAAAGGAATGGAAGAATTATAACAGTGTTATTCATTTAATGTGTTTGATGATTATTCAAATGCAAAGTTGAGTGAGACAAAGAGTCATGAAGGTGCTTTATATTTACTGTTACAACTTAGTAAAAAGTTGTGCCATTCATGGACATGTGAAACATAGAATGAATAGCACTTATATTTTGTTTAAACTGAAAGGACTCATTTCTCCCCACACACATACACACAGGATTTTATAGCTAGGTACATATAGATATTGATACATATATGTATATAGATAGATAGATAGATATAGAAGCACATGAATAAAAAGTGAAACTATTCAAACTCTATGAACTCCAGTGCAAAGTATTCTTCAGTACTGAATGAACATCAGATGGTTTCAAAGAAGAACTTTTTAACAATACAGTTACCTGGTAGTCATGACATTTCTAGTGAGTGGTAGGCCCTATTTTGTAAAATATTTTAGGTGGTTCTTATATGAAACACTTGAAAATAATCAGATAATGAAATAGAGACCATGATAAGTGCACACATCTTGGAGTTAGATCCACTTGTATTTGTATACATAGGTGGTATGAGACTTACCTGCTAAGTGAAGTATAAAGAGAAAACAATAATGTGAATATAAAAATGGCTGTGGTGACTTCTACAAATTATTCTTAACATGAAAATGTCTATCAATATATTCACACGTCCCTATCATCTCATTTTAAGCAATACATTTTTAAGGAAGAAAGTGAAGTTGCATTAAATTTATTACTATAAATTATGTACTAAGTAGAATGAATAAAAAAAATTTTAAATTCTTTTACCAACAACAGAATGACAAATAACCATAAATATATTTTAAAAGAACTGGATGATGATAGAGGTAATTTCTGTATTTAAAAAATGAGAACATGTCCTTTGTGAAGGAATAAGATAACTTATGTGAGCAGAATCTTTTGTTTTTAGCCATTTTATTTCTTACATTTTATTCACTTTCTTTACAATTTGAAGTAATACCTCGTAACATCTAGTCTACCCTGATATCTTTAGAAAACTATAATAAAAAATGATATACAAAAACTCAAAATATTAGCTAAGTTCTAAAATTAAGTTTTCATTATGAACTCTGTAAAAATTGTTATTTTAATATATATAACCATTTACACATTCAGTATTATTTTACAATTTTCATATCAATTATTTTCATAAGTTAAAAAATTAGCAAGCCTTATAACAATTGCCACTGTAGTTTATTTATGACAAAATATTGATGTAACTTCATTGTACTTCTTTATCTAGAATTAATGAATAAGACATTTAATTAAATGTAAAATCTAGGGAAATTAGTTCCAAATGATTGAAGTAAGTGTAATAGCTATTACTTCTAAGATCTACTCTATGGTATTACTGTGAAATAACATCATGAAAGTGTTTATGAGAATATCAGAGTAAATATTTCTGGGAAACTTCTCTATCACTGGGTCATCTTATTAAAAGTCTATTTATTTTCTCCAGTAAAACTGTCCTAAGTGATTACTGGTTTTATAATTCTTAATGTACAAATTATTGCCCTTAAAATATCATTTTAGTGTTTCTTTTCATCATACTACTTCTACCTGAAATTGGAAAATGAAAGCACATTTATTTATGATTTGCATTGATATGAAGTTTGAATTATACTTTGCATAATTAAATAGTAGAGTCCGTTTGCTTAGACTGTGCCTCCTCTCTTTCAACAGATGGCTTCTCTGAATATTGGAAGAGCTGGAGCATGTGTGGTAGTCATCAAGCAACCTTGACTTGTATTTATTTTATTTGGATGGATTTCATTTGCTGCAGTGGTTATTTTTATATCATGGGGCAAGAATGAGAACTTTCTAAGAGGAAAACTTTTCAAGAGTGAGGATTCCTGTAAAATTACCTACTGATGTAAAAGAAAGGGTAAACGGAACAGAATTATAGGAAAAAAGAAAACATTAAACTGCTAGAGGAGTATTTCTGGCCTCGTGTTAGTTCAGGAACTGTTACTGGTAATTTGTTTTGTATTGTTGCTATACAAGAACTAGAGTTACCAAAGGCTTCTTTATCTTGAGCAGTTGAAAGGAGAGACCAATATTTGTGACATGTATACTTCCATGACTACAAATCATTCAATTGCTTTATGATCTGTGGCAATGTCCTAAGTGTTGTCAAGAGTAGAATATATATCATCTCACAAAATCTGATTGATGTCATGTTTCCTAATCAGATGTAGTCATACCAGGAAACAGAGTCATGTTTTATTAAGATAAATCTGCTTCTTACTCATTTTCCTGAGCTATGAGAACAATTAGAGAAACAGATTCATGTTTTACTCTTGTATTCAGAAAACAAACTGTCCTGCTAATCACAGCCGCATATTTCATCGGAAATGATGGCTAAATTTTATTGCAACCATCTCCACGGCTTGAAACTGGCAAGCTTGAAAGGTTGTTTTCATTAGCCTTGTCGTATTGCTTTGCATTTTCAGCACACTGAGCCAAAGAGTCAGTACCATCATGGCCTTTTGTTGAGTTCAGTGTAAGCATGGAGGTTAGCTGTTCTGAATGTAATATGTATATATATATATATATATATATATATATATATATATATATATAAATTCATTCCACTGCATGCTGAAGTCCTTTAGAATTTCATTCTTAACAACACTAGAATTTGAATGGGAAAATACATGATCCCTTAAACTGGAGTGTTTATGATTATTGCTCTAAGGAAGGCAGGCTTCATACTTGCATTCCCCATTTTCACACTTGTTACATTGGATATGTACTTTATTTTAAACAAGATGTTTGTAATTGTTTAGAGCATAAATTAGAAGCATTACCTGATATTCTTAATAAACAGACCCATGTAAAGTTTGAATACAATTAATAAATGATAGAACATTTGCTTTTATCAGTGTGTCTTTCTTCAATAAATTTTAATTTATATTTAAGATAAAAACTGACAAGGTATACTCAAAAAATAAGCAATTTCTTCTGCATTACCTTCAATATTACAGAAATATATATTTTCATCAAAGTAGAATCTCTTTTTCCCCTAAATGTAATACCATATTGACACCAAATGCAATTTTAATCATTGCTTTCTTTTGTAGTAGCTCACTTGAGGCAGAAAACATTAGCTCCTAGCGAAGTTATATTGTATAACAAATTGAGAATTGTGTACAATTTAAAAAGCAGGGTAAATCCCTGTTTTGAAGTAAATGTGAACCATAAAATTGTTTTATTGTATGTAATAAAAAATACTTCAAATCTAACACCAAGGAAAATATTAATAACAGTGGGGCTCAAGAAAATATTAAGAACTATAGAATGTCCCCAAAAGTACATGAGGTCATATTTACTACTCACGATTTATTTCAGAAAAGTGATGACATTATAAAAGGCTAAAACAGTATCACTGACTATTATATTACATTGCCTGTTTTTAATTTGTGATTTTAATGTTCTCACTAGTTACAAAAATTAACTAGAAAGGATTAAAAATTTTATGAAACTACTTGAAGGAAACACAGGGGACACACTTGAAGATATTGAAGTGGGTAAGGATTTCTTGGAGAAGACCCAAACAAACACCAGAAGCAAAAGCAAGGTTAAAGAAAATGAGATTACATCAAACCAAAAAGCTTCTTTGCAACAAAGGAAACAACAGAAGGAAGAGACAACCTGCAGAATGGGAGAAAATGTTTGTAATTTGCACATCTGACAAGGGTTTTGAGAACATACAAGGAAATCAAAGAACTCAATAACAAAATTTCAAATATCCTGATTTTAAAAAAGGGCAGTAGAACAAATATTTCTTAAAATAAAACACACCAATAGCTAACACACATGTAAAAAATATGTGCAATATCAGTAACCATCAGAAAATGAAAATCACAACTATAGTAAAATATCTTCTCACTCTACAAAAGGAGTACTAGTTTTAAAAAAATAATGGCAAAGATGTGGATTAAAGGAACTTTGGAACATTATTGGTGGAAATGTAAATTAGGTATAGCCACAATTAAAAATAATATGAAGTTTCCTGAAACATTAGAAATAAAACTATCCTATGATCCACTAATCCCATTGCTGGGATGCAGCCAAAGCAAAGGAAGTGAATATGTTGAACAGATATCTTCACTCTCTTGTTTATTGCATCACTTTCAACTTAGTAAAGAAATAGAAACTAGGTGTACATCAGCAGATGAGTGCATACAAATATATGGTACATGTATGCCATGGGATACAGTTCTGTCACAAGAAGAATGAAATCCTTAGGGGCTGGGGATTTAGCTCAGCAGCACAACGCCTGCCTGGCAAGCACCATGTCATGAGTTCAATTCCTGGTACTGGAAAAAAAACAAAACAAAACAAAAAAAATAAATAAATAAAAGAATGAAATCCTACTATTTTCAAAAAATTGGATAAAACTGGAGATCATTATGTTAAGTGAATTACAACAGAAACAGAAAAAATGACTCCTGCACAATCCAAATCATATATGAAATATAAATATGTTTTATTTGTGGCTAGGAATAGAGTTTGGTGATAGATCTCTTGCTTAGCATGTACAAGGTTTGTAGTTGAATCTCCAGCACCAACAAATAAACAAAAAAACAAACAATGCTTCTTCTTCTGGAAATGGAGAGGAAAATGGTGGAGAGACTGGGAAAGAGACTGGGCAGTGTGAGGTTAATGTTGATCAAAGCGAAATAATTGAATTACATAGAAGTAAAATGTTGGATGTGCTAATATAATAAACTATTTACTATGCATAGAAAATAGCACATTTGAATCCATGTGTTGGCAGACAAAATGACAGCAAAGAGAAGTCAGGTTGATCTGATTTGCTGGCTTTGTATTCTCATGACAAAAATAGGCTATCAAGCTGCTTTATTAGAGTGTACAGAAATACTACATAACTGTTTAGTATATCTATAAACAAAAACAGAAATTGTGCTACTGCTTCAATCTTGGGCTTATAGAAATATAATACAATTTTCACTTTAGAGGAATTAATATTATCAGAGCATTCTAAATAAAGTTGTACAATCATCACATTTTGTGATATTAGTTACAGTTTAGGATTTTATATTTTAAAGACCTGTATTTATGTAAGACAGTTTTTCCTACATTCAATGCCATAGTGAAAAGTATATTTAACTGTTTTGTTTTTCCCATTTTTCTGTCCAAATTTGTTGACCTATTCTCAAATTTAATTTTAGATAAGTAATATTAAGACATGTAATCTATTGAACTATGAAAGTGTAAAATATATCTACAACCAATACCACACTGAGTGTACCTGATCTCATTTGAAAGTGTAAAGTGGGGCTGGGGATTTAGCTCAGTGGCAAAAGCGCCTGCTTGGCAAGCGCAAGGTCGTGAGTTCGGTTCCTGGTACCGGAGAAAAACCAAAAAAAAAACAAAAAAAACAAAACAAAAAAAAACAAAAAACCACGAAAGTGTAAAGTAATACCCATTAAAAGAAAAAAAAAAAAACAAGCAAATTACAGTGTCCCTAAACCCAAGTAAACACTTCTTGGATTTAAAATTCAGATAAGGTAGTGATAATTGAGCTTTTTAAATTAGAATACTGAAATGATATAAGGACAAATAATTTTGGAAAATGGATGCACATTAAGATCATAGAATTCAAGACTGGGGATTTAGCTCAGGGGCACAGCACCTGCCTGGCAAGCACAAGGTCCTGAGTTCTATTCCCGGTTCTGGAAAAAAACAAAAACAACAACAACAACATAAAAGACCGTAGAATTCAATGAAGTACATCAGACACAAAAGATTAACTATCACATGACCCCTCTAATATGAGAGACTGAAAATATAAATAATTTAAAGAGCAAAATCAGTGATAGATGGCTGGCAGGTGGACTCTGCTGATGAGAAGAGGGTCTGCGGAAGGAGACAGAAGGGAAGTCAGGGTTGGGGAGAAAAAAGTAAATACTATGAAAATTTAATAACAATACATAGCAATTCCCCAAGATTAATGCAACTGATACAAATTGTATATGTATATTCATAAAAATAATACTTTACAAAACAAAACAAAATGCATACTTAATACATAAGCCATATTGAGAACATTTTATTCTATTTTTTGTTAGTTAAACTGCTATTTTCTATAACGCAGTTCAAATATATTTCCAGTAATGCATGTGATCTAAGCATATTAGTTTTACATTTAACAGCACTATCAATGTAGAATATGAAATTTACTCTCTGTAAACCCCACGATCTGCAATAGGAGCCATACACGTAATAATGCGTCTTTCTCCATTACTAAATCTCTAATCCTGTTGTCTATGTCTTCTTTTTCTAAGTTGGATACTGAAAAACATCCAGTTTTATAACTATTCTAATGATGTTTAAATAAAATATTTGATTTGAGCGTAAATATATAAAGTATTTTCAAATGAACATTACGTATTTAACTGCCTAGAAGAACTCACACTTCTCTCTATGCACCAATACAGTTTAGAGAATTAAATGTTGATTTTGATGCAGAAGATAGTTTTCTTATTAAACTATTGTTAATTAAAGACTCCTATCTCAAAGGACAATTGATTATTTTTATAAGTCATTCATGGTAGATATTTTCTATCCTTACAATTGGTATCTGTATTTTTATTGTCTTTCTATTTAAATTTGGGAGGGTTCTTTTTTTTTTTTCTTTTTTTCTTTCTATCAGAGCTAACATCTGGGAAAGATCTGTTTATAATCAGCAAACCAGGGACTGAAAGCCAAGTAGATGTCATTGGTTATCTGATGCTCTATGAGCAAAGAATGGTTTAGCATCTTAAAATGTTTGAAAAAATATCCAAAAAAGAATACTTCACCACACATGAAACTCAAATAATTGTGTGTTTAATTTTATCTGTATACATACCGATACCTCCTCCATTATATGCTGTGGAAGTTAGAGTTCTCCAGAGAAACAGAATCCATAGAAAATATATGTATTAGGCAGTTTTATTAGGCAGGTTTTCTTAGGCAGAGTTACAGTAACAGAGGTTGAAGAATACCCAACAGCTGCTTGTGGGTTCAGATCTGGAAACATCCCAATAGCTGAATGCAGGCTGGAGAGGCAGAGGACCTAGTAATTATTCAGAAAAGAAGCTGGAAGCAGCAGAACAGGAGATATTAAGAATGCAGTAACATTTCAACATACCAAGCCTGGAAGCTACCTGGGGAGCCACAGTTCAAAGTTGCTTTGGAAGGCTGAGGAATCTGGACACTGACATCCAAAACCAATGTAAAGAATAAAGCTTTTCAAAGAGGGGGAATACTTCCTTCTCCTTTCCCATTTTAGTCTATCCAGATTATGAACCTACTGGTTTGTGCCACTCATATTGAGGTGTGTGTTTCTCGTTCAACTTGTTGGGCTATATATCTATCACAGACTCCCAGAACTGTGCTTGGCTTATCTGAATGAGTTTAGGTGTTCCTTAATCCATTCAAGTTGACATATCATGATTAACAATCACCATTCTTGAATTATCAACTTAAAAACCAGACATACTTCCTTAATCCATACATAACTTCCAAATAAAATAGCAAGTCCATTACTATGCCTAATGCAATATATTTATCCAGCTTATGAATGGAAAAACATTAAATTCCTAACAAGTATAGATAGCATAAGTTTACTTTGGGTAACATTTATTATTCTCCAGATATTCAATAACTTTAATACTATGAGGTAGAACTAACAATATTTAAGAACCAATATTAAATCAATGTTATGTTACAAAGGAAGAAAACAAAGATGATTGATACATATGTATTTATGCACAAGCATATTAACATCAAAGGAAAGAAATACTCATAACCGCGAACCTCATTTCGGTAACTGGTCAGGCAGTTGTAGTTGATATTTGCTACTAACTACTTCACTATCCATTCTACATTCCCTTGGCCTCCAGGGAGTACTTCAGAAGGGCTTGATTCTTCACTTGGAAGAGATAACCATACCTTTACTCCTCAGGTTTCTGAGCCACTTCTATCCTCCCTGGATTAGGTTGCTGCAATATTTAACTGACCTTAATAACAAGGTAAGTTAATAACAGGAGATTCCTTATAGGATCTACTTAACTGCAAATGTGTTCTTTATTCTCTACACAGTGGAGAAGTAGCCCAATTTCCCCTTGATAATGTAGATCAATCACTCCACTAACACCACAACTTGGCTTTAGTTTGTTGGATCTAAGACATTAAAAGCCCAAAATGACTAGGATGAATTCTTAGCTTCCAGCTTAATGGAATGATTATTGTTCCTTCTAGTTGAAGTCTGCCCTTCCAGAACTAAAACTTCTGGGTTAGCAGAGCATAAAGTTCTGGGAACAGGAAGTAAATACTTTGCTAACTAGAGACAATGGTGTATGAAACCAATCCTATTTCCACTCCTTGATTCCTGGACTTGTGAATTTTGGTTATGAGAGAAACAGTATCATAAATTAAGTGCTCATTCAGTGTATATATAGCATTGTGGAGAATGTTGCTCCAGCTCAGCAAGGTATAAACATTTAATTAGGGGTTTAATTGGATGTTAAGAAGGTCATCCCACTATTCTATCAATCCACATGATTCTGGATATTGCAGAACATGGTAAAACCCATAGATACGATGAGTAAGAGCCACCACATTTCCATTGGAATCTTGGCCAGTAACAATGCTGTGTGGATCCGCAGAATGGTGAAGGAGGCATACTTCAACTCCACAGACACACACTTTGGCAAAAGCATTGTATGCAAAGAAGGCAAATACTCGGAATAAATGTTTATTCCTGCAAGAACAATGTTTAGCCCTTTCCATGAAGGAAATGGTCCATGTAATCTTCCTTGCCTGTAGGTAATATGGTTGTCACAACAGAATAGTGTCATAGTGGGGACTCAGTCTTGGTCTCTGATGGTAGCAGATGGGACATTCCGCAGTGGCTATAGCCAGTTCAGCTTTGGCGGGTGGAAATACATATTGCTGAGCTTGTACACAATCTCCATTCAAGGCACTTTATGAAACCTTTTGGCAGTAGCAGAGATGGCTGAGGAAAGAGACTGAGAGCTACTCATAGAATAGATCATCTTATCCACTTGCTTATCAAAGACCTCTTTTGCTGTGAATGCCTTTTAGTGAAGATTTACATGGAACAAAAATATCTTCACATCTTTAGCCCACATATGGGGAGGTCTACCATATACTTCTTTCCCAAATGTCTTGGTCATCGATTTTCCACTCATATTCCTTCTATATCTCTGGCATTCCTTCTTTATCTCTATATCTCCTTCTATATCTCTTCCTACTCACTTAGTACACTCAGCATACTTTCATCAATGTACTGCAAAACTGTGATATCTTGTTGAAGAGAAAGATGATGGGTACCTTTGGGTTGGTGGTTAGGCCCAAGATTCCCTGTTAACATAATTTGACACAAGAAAGGCCATTGCTGGTAGCCTGTGAATCAGTATGTAGTAACACATCTGGTCATTTTTCCCCAAGGAAATGCATAAAAAGTTTCTCTGATCACAGTTCTGCAAACTTTGACAATGTACATTCACTGCCCTTCAGAGATGTCCTGGAAAAGGGCCATATTTCTGCAACTATATACTTTTGGGTGGATAACACGCAGTGCCATCTGTAAAGTAGGCCCTAATCTTTTCTTCCTCTTTCCACTGATGATGAGCAACATTCCATGAGCCCATAGGTGCATAGGAGGAGACCATAGCTTGAGTAGAAATGATCATATAGCCCAGTTGGCAGAGAAGCCTGCATACCATCCTGGATCTTTTTCAGAACCTTCTTTTGCTTTTGTTTTTTTGTTTGTTTGTTTGTTTGTTTTGTTTTTTTTTCCAGTACCAGGTATCAAACTCACAACCTTGTGCTTGCCAGGAATGGCTTTTGCCACTGAGCTAAATCCCCAGACCCAGAACCTTCTTTTTTGTAAATTCTAACTCAAAGCTACTAATTTTCTGACTCACTCCATAAATGGAACACAGTAATCCACTCAAGTGCAGAGTGTGTTGGATTCAAAATCCAAATAAGCCCTATAGGTGGTGCCAGATGCAATAACTCACCCTTCACCTTACATTGGATATCTGATATTCCACTCCAGTGAACTTCTACAAATTTTTTAAATTATTATTTTTGTATTTTAAAAATAAAAGACTGAAAACATTAACAAACAGGCATCCATTTACAAAATAGCACAAGAACAATACAAGCAATACTCATTTACAGAGAAGGTGACTCAATTACAGTACTCAATTACAGAATTACAAAGGAAATTAACAATGGTTGTTGTATTACATATTGATATCTTCAAAGTGGTTACTCAGGAAAACAAATACATGCAAGACTGATCAAGTAATGAATCATGAACTGTTCCTTGCAGTGAAGTGACACAAGTCAGTACAACTATGTTAGCTATCCTACATACACATATATAGTATATACATCTATACATATATACATAATTTTCCCCTTCTTTCTTTTCTCCTAGAAATTACACTGAGGTGGGGAGGACTAAAATTTTGGTTGGATACATTTTCCATTTACTGACACACAAATGTTTTGCCAACAAGTCCAGAAGAGTTGCTCTTTCCTACTCACTTAGTACACCCAGCATACTTTCATCAATGTCCTGGAAAACTGTGATATCTTGTTGAAGAGAAAGATGACGGGTATCTTTGGGTTGGTGGTTAGGCCCATGATTCCCTGTTAACGTAATTTGAGATATATTTTTCCTCAGTTGTTTCTGCTTGTATTAATCTAACAAAAATTTATCTCAGTTCCTATTGGACTCACTTCCGGGAACACTATGGTATCACCACCAAAGGTCTGTAAATGTCAGAAATTCTAACATTACTTTGATTCTGTTGTCCATGATTACAAGTATATTCATCTTGCCTTTAGTGATTGATCACTGACACATTGATCTTCGCCCCTGACACTTTGGGATCCAATTATTTCCGCTGCATTTAATTCCCCAGTTGAGATACTGTGGCACCAATTCCAAGGTTTGGAATGCAGATAAGAGGAATAATGGGGCTCATAACAATGGTGATCCTCTTACAAATCAGTGAAGGGTATATTTTTTGGATCCTCCCACTGTGGAGGAATAGCGTTCACCTTGCAGTCCACTCCAGGATTTCTATTTCCCTGAGCTCTTGAACAACCTCATCAAAAGTAAACTAATGAATATCACCTATTTCAAGGCTATTCACAGTGGCTCATCTTCTCATTCATATTTCAAGGAACCAACCAAAAAAGTTATTAGCATCTTTTTTAACACCACAAGCTGCAACATTAAATCCAGAGTAACTACTTATCAGGAAATTATCCCAATGCAGATTTCATTCACCATGTTCTCACACACTCAAAGGCCACTTTCATATTTATTTTCCAGATTCTACTTGGAAATGTTAGAAAACGCACAACATTTTTTTGGGAGTACAGTGGACCTCTTCATGGTCATGCTCTGTACCTCACCTTTAGGAACCTTTTGATATTTAAGCCTGCTTACAAGTTTTGAGGCAAAAGTAGGTGTTGAGGGTGGGTCTTGAGGGCCACCCGCATTGGCTTTTTTGGTAACTTCATCAGGAAAGGTTGTTACTGCTTCCACATGCTACACAGAATTAGTTTCTCAGGCCGAGGTGTAGAGTAACATCACAAGAAGTGGGAGGTAAAGATGCCTCTGCACCTAAGGGTGGGAAAATATTCTTCTAGCAGGACCAGGGATATAGCTCAGTGGTATAACACCTGCCTGGCAAGCACAAGGTCCTGAGTTTGATTCCCTGTACCAAAAAAAGAAAAAAAAAAATTCTCCCAACAAAACAATTACATCAGAATTTTGAAGTTCACTGTACCCAGGCTTTTCAGGTTCCTTTCAAACTTCTACAATTGAAATTAAAGGATCCTAGTCCTTTCCTGTAAGCACTATCAATTAGGAGCATGCCTGGAGACTAAGCATTAAACTGGTGCTGTAATTCAGCCAATTTCATTGTGAGGGCCAGTGTTTCCCTTTAAGCATTTCAGCACTATGGATAAAGGAGAGAAATTCTCCTTTAGGACACATTCAGAAGGCTTTAGATTGTTTATGCCCCTCTGAAGCTGGAAATTCAAAACTTTCAGCTCATTATTTTCCTTTGGTGGTTAGTCCAGAGGAGCTAAGACCAACCTGCCTGCATCATTATATATTTTAGCTCTTCCAAAGATGTTCAAAAGTGTTGTATATAAGATCAGTATATTGATTTCATCTCACAAGTGACAAATCAGGAAAATCAAATGGGTCTATGTGGTATGTTACTTTAAACAGTCTGCACACAGTTTATCAGTACTCAGTATTATCAGGAGTGTCAATAGCAATTTTAAGTCTCATTACATGAGAGACCCAACTCCAAAAATCACTAAACCAGTTACAGAAATTTCCCTTTTCAATTCTCCTTCACTATAACCACTCTCAGAACTGAAATATTATTTAGTTAGGGCTGCCTAGAAGAAGAGAATAGAAAATGTACATATAATTATGCCAGAGGATTTATCACAACCCTTACATGATGAGAGAAACAAGTGCTGCCAACGACCATCTGCGTGCTAAACATAGATGATCCAGTAGCTGCTCAGGCCGAGAAGATGGAAACTGCAGAACAAGAGGGATCAAGGATGCTGCACCAGTTCAAGGTCAAAGATCTGGAAACTCACTGGGCATGAGGTAGTGTGAGTCTGCATTAGAAAGCCAAAGAAACTGGAAACTCACACCCAAAGGAAATGTTGGAAATGAAAGCTCATAAAAAATTAGAAACATTTCATTTCCCTTTCACTTTTTATTCCATTCAAGCTACAAGCCTATTGGCTGATGCCATCTACATCTGGGTTGAGTCTTTGCCCTCAGTGTGCTAGCCTATATGTCACTAATCCATGGACATACCCCAAGTTGTGTGTTACTAATCTGCTGGGCATTTCTTTATCCATTCAAACTGGCATACCATAACTAATGGTCATTGTGTTATTCTCTATTGTTACTTTTGATTTACAACAGTAGATTTGAAGAGTTGCAACAAAGACAAGCTCGACCCACAAGTCCAAAATACTCTACACTTTACAGAAATAGTATATTGATATCCAATTACATCTTTACTAATTAAAGTCAATAAACATGAATGAACAATTTTATTATCATCTATGAGCTTATTAAAGGTTAAAGCAGCTGGGCCTGGTGGCGCAAGCCTGTAATCCCAGCACTCGGGAGGCTGAGGCAGGAGGGTCGTTGTGAGTTCGAGACCAGCCTGGGCTAAAAAGTGAACTCAAGGCCAGCCTGAACTGCATAGCAAGGCCTTGTCTCAAAAAGACCAATAAATAAATAAATAAATAAATAAATAAATAAATAAATAAATAAATAAATAAATAAATA
>NW_004955404.1:36707966-36714944 GCF_000276665.1 Chinchilla lanigera
TTCTGTTTGTCTCTTCCTTTCTATTTCTCTTTTTCTTTCTCTTTCTCTTTCTCTTTCTCTTTTTCTCTTTCTCTTTCTCTTTTTCTCTTTCTTCCTCTGTCTCTGACTCTGTCTCTTGCTCTGTGTCTTGCTCTGTCTCTGTCTTTCTGTTGTATTTGGGTAGACATAAGCTATCATGTAATTTGATGATAGAAAAATCTATGGATTGGGCTGGGGAAGTGGCTCAGTAGCACAGTGCCTCCCTGGCAAGTGAGAGGTCCTGAGTCTAATTCTCAGTACATTAAAAAAAAAAGCAAAAACAAAACAAAACAAAACAAAAACAAACAAACAAACAAAAAAACCCAGGAATTTCTGTATGTACATGCTTTTGCTTTTGTGTTACATAGTAGTAGCCAGAAAAAATTTATGCTTTAAGAAATCTGCCACTATTCTACTATGATATTGTAATGAACACGAGCCTCAAACTTAATTCAGGCATAAAATGAAAGCTCTAAAACTAACATTCTCTTTGAAAATTTCTTAAGAAAATGTTTGCAATGCTCCAGAGACAAAATAATGCATTCAACCTTTGATGTAACTCAACTAAATCCAGCTCTTTGTCTTTTACATGGGTTCAATCATCCCCCATGAATGAAAAGTTAAGTAAACAAAAACCTGGATCAGGCAAAAATGATGCACGTTTTCAGAGGAATGCAGTACATTTTTTGTCAGTGTCAGAAAACCATCAGTCAAATTTGAGACTTATTTTCAAGGTACAGGTTTCACTCTACATACTAAAGCCCTTTAGAAAGAATGGACATTATCTCCAAAACAGCTAATTTACAAAATGTAAACATATTGAATTTCTCCAGCAAAGTCTCATTTTAAACATTTACTTCTTAATTACTGCTAAGTAATGGGAAAATTAAATTCATTACCTTAGAGTTCTTTTTTCTCTATCCAAATTACTTTATTTATTACAACACAAAGAACAAATTGAAGAAAAATGCAAAATGACTCTTAATTATTAAATCATTAAGAATAGTCTTATATTTTAAACTATCAAACAAGATTGTGTGTAGAAATTGGCATAATGTTTACAGAGTAAAGTAGATTTTACATACTTTCTGTTCCTGAAGAGTATATATTTTTAAATTATTTCATCATTTCCAATTGTGTCATCTTAATACTTCTTAAGTATAGTCTTTGTAATAAGTTTGATATCTGTTTGAGATGTCTTACTGTTCACCAATGTAATAGCATATTTTACTTTAAAAAAATAAATCCAAAGTTATCACTAGCAATATTCAGTACTACTTAATACTAGGAAGCACATAGTTTCCATACATGGCTCCTTAAAATACTCTGCTATTGGGGTACTGAATTATTATATAACAAATTTGTAAAAAAATGTTAATACTACTTTTTAATATATATATATTATATATATGTAAATATATATGTTTTATGTATTTTGAATAGTGAAATCACCAATATTTTATATTTTTGAGAATTTTAATCAATATCTGTATGTTTGTTTCCTTTTTAAATTTTATTCCCCCTCAAAAATTATACTTTCCCTAGATCTGGTTTTATAAAATCCAATTATAGAGCCATGGTTTTTCTTTAACTGGCAGTAGGTGATAGAAAGCCCTTTTTCTGTGTTTTTTTCTCCTGCATTGTTCATGATCAGTAGTAAAAGGAAAAACTGCAGTATTTATTATGTTGAAGATTTGAGAAAATTTATAATCTTCAATAGCAAATAATAAGAAAGAAACAAAATTGGATAATAAATAAAGAAACAAAATTGAAGTGAATTGCACAAGGCATGGGAATTATGAAGATAGAAATGAGAAAATTCTGTTGTTTGTGAAACATCTATTGGGATATTTTTGTCCTTGTTCATAAAGAATATTTGGGAAGAAGTTCCTGAATTGTATACAGATGGTGTTTAGTATGTGTTCACATTTTACTCCTTTTTAACTGATGCTGTAATCTAACTTCTTCACTGGGCTATTCATATTGTTGTATGCCATCCCACTGCACATCTATAGAAGATTTAGGAAATCTAACAGCTTCCTTTTTTCTCCTTCTATCTCCCCATCTCCTCTCAGCAACTCTTCTGGGTTAGTCAGCAGCTGAGAACAAACGTAGAATGGTTTTTCATGTTAGTTTCACAAGTTTAGACTGTCCAGATTAAAATCTAGACTCCATCAGGCATGTACTTAAAAGTGGAAATCATAATAATAATAAAAATTGCACACACACAACAGTGTATCACCTAAATAGTCTCAGATTATTTATGTTAATCTTTTAAAAAATTCAAAATAAAAAGACCAGTACATTTGTAAATATAATAAAAATATCGTTGCACAAAAAATATCTATTTTTGTTCTTCACTTGTCAAAGAACTCTAAGAAATATTTCTTAGCATAGCATATTTAAGTCTCAGTGTCTTGAATATCTTTATTCTATGGGAGATGTCTCTATTTCCACTGGGAATAGATTTTGCTGGAAAGACTAAAATAAAAATGTCACAAGTAAGAAATGGTGAGAATATTTTTTTGGCAAAAAAATATGAAACAGAGGCTGGTATAGCAACTCAACTAAAGGAGCCCTCAGATATCCAGACCCCTTTTGTTCCACAGTTTTCCCTGGGGGATGAATGTAGACTTCAATTCTTGTCACCACAACTGTACAAAGGCAGTAAGAGTGAAGAAAGGACAAGTGAAAAGAGGAAAATAACTGGGTCGGCTGTCCTTGAAGAAATTTGAAGAAATTAGCAGGCATTTCATTTCTATCCTATATAACAAAAATTACTTCAGGTAATTATTTCTAACTATGAGTGTGGGAAATCACATCTTTATCCTGTGAAATCTGATCACATTAAAATAAGAAAAATAGAAACTACTCAGTGTAAATGCTACATTACTTAATAGATGCAATTTAGTGCCTACAAACTTTCCCATTTATTATGCAGTTGATTTATTTTTTTTAAATTCTATTTGAGCTGATTTGCCCTTCAAAACTTTTATCAGAGTAGAGAAGCAACTTCTTGTTCCAAAGTTGGAATTATTGAAGCTCAGTTTCTTTTCATATTTTGTTCATTCCAATAAATGTAAAGTACATTTAATTTTACTCCAGTTCAGTGACTCTGTCTATTAGATATGCGTGATAAAGCTTATTTCATTGCCTCAGTGATTTGATTTCACTGGACAGTCATTTCCCCAACATTGCCATATACTGAAGAGACAAAAGAAGAATAAAATAGCACCATTTTAACTTTGACAAAAGTATAGTACTTCCGGGATGGATTAAATATTGCCATGACAAAGTTTTTGGTCATTTTTGAAACTTCAAGTTAAATTTCTATAACATATGTTCTTTGCAAAACTAATTAAAAAGAGTACTATTTAAACCCCCAGAGGACATTTTTCCTCATAAAAATTCAGAGGTTATACTGTGTGAAGTCATCATCAGTACATTCTACTAAACCAAATTGTAGATTCTAAGAATATTTGCACTTACTTTGAGATATATAAAAGTATATTAAGACTTTAAAAAGAGATATTTAACTCTTTTGGACCTGTGTTAAGAAGTCCCTGAAACAATTTCTGCTTGTTGCTCAAATCTTCTATCTCTTCTTGAATGTTCACCTCAAAGATTATTTAGCAAGAAAAAGAAAATGGTAAAAAGGAAGCGTGGTGGCTTGGACTAAGATACATTTGAGTGTATTTTTTAGGTAACATTCATTAAGACTGGTATTGAGCAATACAAATATTCATGTACAATAAGAAATGATTCTCAATAACACTGTTGTTTTTCTGAGATAGTAGTTTTACTTTAAAACACATTTTCTGATATTAGGAACTTAAGAAATGAGTTTTGTTTTTATAATGGATAGAAAGTACAGGACTCCAATTGCACAAAATTCTAGTATATTTCTTTAATAGAATAAGTAACTTAGAAGTTATCTAATCCTCATCTCAGCTGCTGATAGTTGTATTATTTCTACTTGGATATTTCAAGTGATAATATTCTCATCTTTACAAGCGCACAACAATACTTTCTAAAATAGGCATTCTGTTTGCAATTGAACCACATCTGGCCCTTTTTAGAATGTAGTAATAATTTTGGGAGTAAAACCTATTAGAAGGTACATTACCTGCTTGAGAAGAGATTTACATTTCTTAATAATGTACTTATTAAATATAAGCCACTAAAGTATTTATTCCAACTGTATAATTTTTGAAAATATGTGCAATGCTGTACTATGAAAATTGCTTTGGCTGGAGTTTTTCTCCAGTTCCTAGAAGGTAGGCTGAAAATCCTTGAAATTTTCTAACTGTTCAGAATGCCATTGTTCATGGCGAGTGCCTCAGACCATTTGCTAATGAAGTGACTCACACTGGGTACCTGCACAACTTATGCTAACAAGAAAACTTAGCTTTGTGGCAGAACGAACACCCATGTAACGAGTGGGCATCTTGGGGCAGAGAGAAAGGGGATAGAGTCTGGTCATTTGGTCAATGAGTCTACCAATTATGTCTAAATAATGAAAAACCAAGAAAACTCTGGTGGGTGCGAATGGGCCTCCCTTTCTGGTGTTACTCAACACCCTGTCACATGCTGATGAGCCAAGCCAGTAGTGGTCTTGAGGATGATGGAAGCTTTGTATTTGACTCCCTCCCAGATGTCTCCAGGTGAGTCTCTTTGACTACTTCTGACTTGTATCTCTTTAGTGTAATAAAACCGAAATCATAATTATGATGCTTTCTTAAGTGCTATAAGTGATTCTAGCAATGTGGAATCATACACTGTATATGGATGGGATGAGTGATCAGGAATGTAAACTTACATGACTTTGTCATTGTGCAAACATCACTGTAAATACTTACACAACAATAGATCCTGTATCTCACTGCTTGTTCAGGCAATCAGTTATATGGGTCTCAGGAGAGAAGGGAAAACAAAATATATCTACATTTATTACTATAGAACGTAAGCAAATCTTTAGTAAGAGAAGGAGAAAATTTGTCATCTTGCAATGTGTTCAGGGAGTGATATGTTATTTATCATTTTCTGGAGCATCTAATGCTTTCCACAAATGGCCTATAATATTCTGAAAAAGAGAAATTCAAGAAGATCGTCTCCCAGCATTGTGTTATACTAGAAACAACCAAGAAATGTATTAATCATGTAAGCTTAAAAGTTTTAATTGGAAGATGTTTCTTTTTGAGACATTATTGTTCTGAGTTTTCCGTATTCTTTCTTTTGCTTATAGCTCCACTTATTAGTGATGTTATCAGGCTGCAATGATATAATGAGCACAGGCTAACCCAACCACGTCTGTAATGAGACTCATACTCTAGTAGTGAAAATAATGTATAATCATTCAAACAGAAAATTGCAGCTGTGGAAAGGACCACTAATAGAACTTTACAGTTCCAGTATCACAGAAGGCTTCTCAGAGGTACTGGCATTATCTAAGAAACGGCCATGATCTATCCAAGAGAATGAGGAAAAGGAAACACTCCAAAAATGAGAGTGTGGTGCACCATGGTAGAAAGGTGAGCTGTCCACCGTTCTGTGTGGTTTGCGGCCAAAAACTACTGGAATCTTAATATTAGATACTGCAATAGCAATGGGGAATTATTGGCTTTATTTAGCTTAAAACTAGGTCACAAGCATGTTTTTATCAGTAGAAGGAGTATAATGATTTGATATTCATTTCTGAATTATTACTATGGCTGCTACTGTGGCTGAATTATTAGTATGGCTTCTACAAATAACAAGCAGACTCCATTATCAGTGTATAAATATTTCCTAAATTTACTCCACTGTGAAGTCAAAAGAAATACATAGACTTTGTATGCAGCTAGTATTTCATAACTTAGAGCATCATGTATATGTATAAACTGTATATCAATAGATGCAATTCTAAGGCAGTTTCAAGAGGCCTGACCCTAATGTTTTTGTTCTATGTAAAATTCTCCTGTTGATATTAGAAAAGAATTGTGACTACTATAGGAAGTAACTTTCCATGTTAGAATAATGGTAAGTTCACTTTCGTTATTCAAAAGTGAAATATCTAGCAATGGAGGAGACAATATATTAATGAGCTGAGATTATCACATTGGAAGTGAAAACAGCCTCAAATTGAAAGCCAGTAGACTTTTACCACTCTTTTACAAGGATGTTGATTCTGCAACTAATATCAATGAAGATGGGAAAAACTTTAGGCACCAGATGGTAATTGTAGCGACAACAAATACCTGATCCTTGGGATAGTGTAAAGAAAGTGGATCTAGCTTCCAATATCCAGACATTGTGCTGAAATAATACATAAGCATTATTGCAAGTTGATATTTCTGATAATGTGTTACACCATGAGAAAACACTGTATTGTCATATGTGTGTAGTATGTGATGATCTATTAAAGCTTTTTCTGAATTACTTGTGAAAAGATACTATTCCTTGTGTCACAAATTTCCTATCTTAGTTTTAAATTAAAGTAAATATTAGTTAAATCTTTGATCAAAATAGTTAGTCTAAGTGAACCAAATAATACTATCATAAAACTGAAATTTCTCCTAAGCCATAATCTGCATTTTAGATGAGAGAATTAAGTAAAAAAAAAAAACTTTTTAATGTTATTTTTTAGCATGAATGTATTAAAATACAAATTCTTTAACAGCTACCTGGATGTTTTCTGAAATAAAATTGTAAATAGAAATTTGCCTTTTTAATTGATGAATATAGACTATAACATATTATTTATGCATTTTATTACTTTCAACAGTATACTATAGCAGTTATGCATTTTGAATGCATACTATGTTAATTAATAGTAATGTACTGTGATTTTTTATAACTGTATTCAACTAAATGATTCATATTTTTAATATATATGTGTTTGTATGCATATAACTTTATACCTGTATACCTGTATACACATATCTGTCAATATATCTTGAAATATAAATATATTTATATATA
>NW_004955404.1:36715049-36719558 GCF_000276665.1 Chinchilla lanigera
TTTTTCTCCGGTATCAGGAACCGAACTCACGACCTTGCACTTGCCAGGCAGGCGCTTTGCCGCTGAGCTAAATCCCCAGCCCCTATACTAATATTTTTAAAATAGTAGTTTCTTCAAAAGGTTCCTGCTCAATCTTCAGAGTTTATCAAAGTAAAATTTAATCTATAGTATTCTCTCTCTTTGGGTGACATAGTTGTAAATATAAAACTATTTGCTAGTGCAATACATGGAAAGATTTAGTTCTCAAACACCTCAAAGGTTTGACAAATATATGGCAATGATTACATTTTGCCTTAGATGAGTTAGGCCATTATAACATTCAGTGACATATAAAGATTAAACAAGATGAAGCAAAATTGTTCCAAAATTATAATAATATCTAATCAAATTATTTGTCTAAGATTAGAAAAACTGAGCCTTGTTTGCCTTCCATGTGCTGGATATCCATGCAGGGAAAATGGGTAGTGTTATCTCTCATGTAGTCATGGTGGATATAACCCATGCTGACTACAGTCAGGCCAAGCTTTATCCTCACACCTATACATTAATGTTTTACAAATTATGATTTTATTCTATCTTATCAATAATTTAATTACTTACCGATATCATTTTCTTAACTAGAAGATACTGAAGTACAATTATGTAATATAAAAAAGAAGGTTCTTAAAAGTAAATTGTTCTTATACCTTTCTGTTGTACCCTAAAGCAACATTTCACATGAATCCATAACTATCATATCATGTGTTTACTATTTAGGTATTTTTTAAAGGAAACTGAATTATTTAAATTCCAAAAGAAGATAATATTTGAAACAGATTATTCAATCTGGTGAAATAGAGGAAGAGCCATGTTGAAGGTACTCAGAATAAATTAAGAAAATTAATGGTAACTAAGAAAGTAAGAGACGTAAACCCTGGTGCCAAAATCAATCTGAGGCAGTTTACATCTGAGCCCTGAGAGAGACAGGTATGCTTCATCATCTTCCTGGACCAGGTGGTCCACATTCCACTACAACCAGGGTTCACATCTGAGCCCCACAAGACCCATCAGCTGCCTAAGAACCTCAGACTCTGTGGCGTGGGTTCTGACACCATTGTGGTTTGTGTTTGAACCCAAGAGAGACAAGTACACTTCTTAACTTATTGGGGTACCTGGACCCAGGAGTCTGCATTCTACCATCACTGGGGTTTATATCTGAGACCTGCAAACTATATCAGCTACCTGGGAACACTGAACAAAGTGGTCTTCATTTCACCATCACTGTGGTTTACATCTGGGCCCTGAGTATTCCATGAGCTACTGGGGGATCCACTGCCATTGTCATGTGAATCTAAGCCCCAGGAGATCCAGGTATACTCCACCAACTACCTAGGGATCCCAGACTGGGAACCCCATCTCCTGCCATAATAAAGAGGCAGTTCTGACACCCAGGAAAATTAGGGATGTTAGGGACCTTTGGTGAGCTACCTAGGAAGGGTGAGGCTCAGTGCTCCACCAGTAGTATAGAAAATGAAAACACAAAGGAGAAAAGTGCAATTTTAGAACTCCACCCTAACCAGATTAAGTCCAGGAGACATCAAAATAGGAGGAATTGGAAGTCACACACCTCAAATCTGTGCAATGATCACAAATGAAGGAAAGAAATGACTCCATCAGGTCATAGAAGAAATCAGATTGGAAGTAATCTCTCAGGTAAAAAAGTAAAATAACAACAATAGTGATTGAATTGCTCAGCACATCTAAAGGAGACATAAGTAAGGAGAGCCTAGAAAAATGATGGAAACTTTGAATGAACAATATATGAAAATATCAACATGCATGAAACAGATTCAAAGAGGCATCCAAGAAATCAAAACTTCCATCAGAAGCTTGCAAAATTGCTTGAATGAAGCTGAAAACTGACTTTCAGATCTTGAAGTCAACATTGTAGCTAATGATTATGACAGGAAAGATCTCTTAAAAATAGCAAGGAACCAGGAAATATCAATTCAACAGATGGAGGATGATGCAAAGAAAAACAATGTAAGTCTAACAGGTAGCAACGAAACAGTAGAAGGCAACACAATTGACTTAAAAAGAATATCTGCCCAAGTAATACCAGAAAACTTTCAAAGAATGTACAAAGAATCTGACATACATTAAATGAGGCATATAGAATTTCAAATAACAATAACCAAAATAAATCTACATCCAGACATATAATTAAGGTCCTAGAAATCCAGCAAAAGAACAGAATTAAAAACTGTTAGAGAAAAGAAATAGATTACCTATAAAGAAAGCCCATCAGAATCACAGCAGATTTCTCAACACAAACCAACAAGTCAAGAAGAGCTTGTGGTGAAGTATTCCAGGTCCTGACACCTAGCAGCTTCCAACCCAGACTGATGTATCCTGTAAAACTATCCTTCAAATTTAATGGAGAAATAAAATATTTCCAAGACAAAAAAACCTGACAAATTTCATTAGCACCAAACAAACCCTACAAAGAGTACTAAAAATATTCTAGAAAGAGACAAAAATGATCACAATTTCAAGAACAACAATGGAAAAGAACAACAAATCAGAGTAAGGAATTAAGTAGAGAGAGAAAAAAAGGAAATCAATATCAGTGAAATAACATGATCAAAGATAAACCAACACATGTCAGTTATAACCATTAATGTAAATGGCCTCAATTCATGAATCAAAAGAAGCAGGCTGGCAGAGTGAATCAAGAAACAAAATCCAACAATATATTGTATTCAAAAAGCCCATTAAATTCTAAAGGAAAATTATAGACTGAAAATGAAAGGGTGGAAAACAATTCTCCATGCAATAGGAACATAGAAAAACAACATGGATAGCTATTCTGTTTCCACACAATGTGAACTTCAAACCAAGAATGATCAAAAAGGATAAAGAAGATCACTACATATTTATTAGGGGAAAATTTCAAGAGTAAGAGATAACAATTATAAATATGTACGCAGCAAATATGGGAGCACTCAACTATATAAGACAAATCTTAGTAGACATGAAAAACCAAATAACTAATAACACTATTGTAATGGGGAACTAAACATCCTATTGACACAAAGAGACAGGTAAATAAGACAAAAAATCAGCAAAGAAATAACAGAAGTGAGCTAAATCTGTGAACAAATGGATTTAGTAGAACTTTACAAGGTGTTCCACTCCACAACATCAGAATACACATTCTTCTCAGGTGCACATGGGATATTCTCTAAAACAGACCACATTCTAGTCCATAGAACATACTTAACTAAATGAAAATGTATTGAAATTATCCATGCATATTATCTGAGCATAGGGCAATGTAACTGTAAATTAATGACAAAGGAATCCACAAAAACTCCATAAATACATAGAAATTAGATAACAGCCTCCTGAAAAACTAGTGGGTCACAGGTAAAATTGAGGAAGAAATTAAATAATACCAACGAACAAACATAAATGAAATACAAGTTACCAGAATCTGGGGGAGGCACTGAGTCTGTCTTCAGATGAAAGGTGATAGCAGCGAACTCACATGATATGAAAATAGAATGAGAATAAATAAATAGCCTAATGCTGTACCTGACACTTTTGGAAAAAGAAGAAAAAATTTAACAAAAATTCCAAAGAATGGAGGAAATTACAAAGATCAGGGCAGAAATTAATGATATTGAGACAAAAAAAACAATTCAAAAAATTAGTGAATTACACCACTGGTTCATTGAAAGAATAAATAAAGTTGATACACCCCTGCCAACCTTATCAAAAAAAGATCAGAAAAACTTAAATTCATGCAATAAGGAATGAAAATGGTAAAATCACTACAAGTACTTTTGAAATGCAAAAGATCATCAATACCTACTTTGAAAATCTTTACTCCCATAATATGGAAAACACAGAAGAAATTGACAGATTCCTAGATATGTAGAAATTACTAAAGCTGAATAAAAAGATATAAAAATCCTGAATAACTCAATGTCAATTAATCAGGTTGACAATGTAATTAAAATCTTACCCACAAAGACAAGCCTAGGTCCAGATGGATTCACAGCTGAATTCCACAAGAAACTTAGAAAAAGATTTAATGCCAACACTCCTCAAATTCTTCAAAGAAATTAAAAAAGAAGCAATACTTCTTAACTCATTTCTGGAGGCAAGTATTATACTGATACTAAAACCAAAGAAAGACCCAACCAAACAAGAGAACTAGAGGCTAATCTTCCTAATGAACATAGATGCAAAGATACACAATAAAACACTAGCAAACAAAATTCAGCAAATCTTCAAGAAGATAATACACCATGACCAAGTAGAATTCATCCTAGGGATGCAGGGATAGTTTAATATACACAAATTAATCAATGTAATGCACCATATCAACAGAGCCAAAGACAAACACGACATAATCATCTCAATAGATGCAGAAAAAGCTTTTGACAAATTCCAATACACATTCATGATAAAAATCCTACAGAAAATAGAAATAGATTTTTTACCTCAGTTGAATGAAAGCCA
>NW_004955404.1:36720915-36722381 GCF_000276665.1 Chinchilla lanigera
GGGCAAAACAGACCTAGGATCAATAGGACAGATTAGAAGATACAAAAACAATTTCAGACACACTCAGCTACCTTATCTTTGAGAAGTGTGTCAAACAACTCTCAGTGAAAGAAAGATAGTCTCTTCAATAAATGGTGCTAAAAAAAATTCGCTTTGAACATGCCAAAGATTAAAACTAGATTCATATCACTCGCCATGCACTAAACTAAAGCTGAGATAGGTCAAAGATCTAAATACTAAAACAGAATCCCTAAATCTACTAGGAGAGAGAAGAGATAGAAAATGAAAAGATATTTTTATAGACAAAGATTTTATGAACAATACCTTCATTGCACAAGAAATGTCACAAAGAATTAACAACTTGGATCTCATCTTATTGAAAAGCTTCTTCTCAGCAAAAGAAACCACCAAGAGTAAAAATACAACCAACAAGTAGAAACAATGTTTTCCCATATGTTCTTCAGGCAAAAGACTGAATATATAAAGAACTGAAATATACAGAATCTAGAATATATAATGAACTGAAAATAATCAACCCACCCAAATTTAAAGACCCAGTCCAAAAATGAGAGATACGAGATGAACGAACACTTCTCAGTTGAAGAAGTGTTAATGGCAAATAAATATATGAAAAATGTTCATTATTATTGGTCATTCAAGAGATGTAAATTAAAACAACACTAAGATTACAGCTTACTCCAGAAAGAATGGCTATTATCAAGATATCAACCAATAACAAATGCTACCAGGACTTTGAGGAAAAAGGAATACTTCTCCATTGTTGGTGTGAGTTTAGACTGGTCCAGCTACTGTGCAAACTGGTGTGGAGACTCCTTAAAAAACTAAGACTAGAATTTCCATTAGTCTCAGCTACTTCCCTTCTTCATATCTTTCCGAAATAAAAAAGCATCATACCACAGTGATATAGGTATTGCCCTATTCATAGAAGCACTGTTTTTAATATCCAAATCTTTGAAAGAGTCCAAATGCACATCAATTTATGAATGGATAAATATATGTTTTCTTTTTTACACAGTGGAGGACTACTCAGCCATTAAAAAGGATACTGTAGTGTATTGACAACTGGCAGTCAACTTATAATTCCCAGCTACACTGAGTAAGTTTGGTGCTGGATGTGGGAGGCCCACCTGGGAACTGTTGCCAGGAGCATAAGAGGCAGACCTGGAAAAGAAGTAAAAAGGCTTTTGGGAACTAAAATAGCTGTTGGGAGCTGAAAGGCTGTTGGGAGCTGATAGAAGCTGCAAGGAGCTGCAAGGAGCTGTTGGTTGTTTTAGAGGAGCTCGTCATGCTGGCTTTCCTGATGAACTTGGCTGTTTTCATCCTCCAAGGAGCTCGAGACCTTGTTGGCACTGAGAATAGCTTTGGTGCACTTTGGGGGAGCTGTGGTCCTCACTTTGAGCATTGCTTCCTGGCTCCAGAGGGGAAGAAGGTGCACTGCCAGTCTC
>NW_004955404.1:36722781-36729860 GCF_000276665.1 Chinchilla lanigera
AAGCTGGATTCATGCAGGACATTTCTGTGGGATCTAGGCCCTCAGCTGGATTCCTTGGTCTATAGTGTGTGGACAGATTTCCTGTACTCTTTTGTATATCATGGTTTGGGTGACTATTATAAATAATCAAATAAAATATGTGTCCTGTATTGTATTGTTCTCCCTTGCAAAATAACCTCCAAACCATAATAGATACACTTGAGACATTAATAACATTAATGGTAAATGGATGTACCCTGAAACCATACTCTTAAGTGAAATAAATTGGACACACATGTCTAAGCATTGCATTGTTTCTCTGTGTGAAAAACTAAAAGTGTAAATAAAGACCAAAATATATAACACATATTGTGAAATTAGAAAAAAGTATTCATATGACAAGGGGCACAAGGGAGGGAGAGGGGTAAAGGAAGGAAGTGAAGAGAAAAAAGATAAAGAAGATATAAAATGGAAATAAAGCTTTTGTAAATAAAAAGTGTGGTAGAAGGAAGGGGAGGGGAACAGAGCAAAATGAATATATATATATATATAACTACATATAGAGAGAATATATATAAATATATATAAAGAATATCTATATACACATCCACTCCCTTGTACCCCTTCCCATGTGAATATTTGTTTTTTAATTTCACAATATCTATTACATATTTTAGTCTCTACTTACACTTTCAGTTTCACACACCAGAGAAACAATGCAATATTTGGATATGTGTCCAATTTATTTCACTTAAGAGTGTGGTCTTAAAGTACAAACATTACCAGAAATGTCTCAAGTGTATCCTTCTTTATAGCTGAGTAGTATTCCATTGTATAAAAAGATAACATATCTTTACCTATTCATAAAAAAGTATATATATATGTATTACATATAAGAATATATATGATGAATGTGATCATTACTTATTTCTTATCTGTACTAATAAACTTAACTAATTACAAAAAATAAAAGAGAGTTCATATTTCTCAGGAACAAAAGAAGTGAATATAAGTGTATGGCCTAACATAGAATTTGGAACTGCATACAGCTGAAGCTACCACTGTTTGTATATAAAGGGTATACAAAGAGTGAAGTCTGGCTGTACTTACTGAAGGGTCTGCCTAATCTCACTAATTCTTTTCCTAGTGGACATAATGGAGTCTTCTCTTCTGAATAGCAGTTTGGCCTAGAAAAGTGCCACACAGTTCTTTTGCAAAGAAAGTACCTTCAGAGCTCTCAATGTCTCAGTAACATGAACTCTTTGTTAGAAGTCTTTCATTTGTTTTTAAGGGGAATAAGAATCAAAGAAATGAAAAGGTTTAGAATAGAACAAGGAACTGCACTTCTGAGTATAAAAGGGGTATGGGAAAGCTCCTTGAGAGGATGGGAAAGTCAATACACTGGGAGAATTTGGTTGGATCTCATGTAGTACTCACAGCTTGGAAAAAGAAATGTCAATCACTGAACCTCCTGCTCCATCTTCAAGTACATGCGATTGTGTGGATATACTTACGGGGAGACACGGAAAGCAGGCATTGTGAGAATTTGTCAGAGAAAGAGTGAGGAAGTCAGTAGAACGAAGGCCATTAACTAAGGTAGAAAGAAGTGGAGGACAAGTGGGGAGGGCACAGAACAGTGTGGGAAATGGGCAGGGTGCAGATTAGAGTCAAAATAACAGACTAGCGTCATTCAAGTAAACTTGAAACAAGAAAATCAAATTATAAAGTAATAAAAAAAGTTAAAGTGTAGCAATGACACTACTGAGAATGACAATTTTATTGGTTAGTATCAAACGTTGGTATTTTGAATGTATGAAGTTAGCATCTTATAACTTTTTGTGAAACTTTCTTGACACTAACATCTCATTTTTTATAGCTGTTTTTTAAATTTATATTAGTACTAACTGTTTGTAGTACATAATACTTTCATTCTTTGTATGGAGATGGTTCAGATATATAATGCACCTATTTAGAAAGTATTGTTATGGGAGTAATTATTAAAACAAAATTAAATGGAAAGCAGATTATTGACATGAAAAGTTTTAAAGATAAGAGGACCTGGATGAATTATGTAGATTGTAAATTTCTCAAGAATGATGATGACAGTAATAATCGAGATAAATCTGTAAAGCAGGTATTAAAATATTCATTGAAGAAAGACAAATGAGTGGGACATTTAAATGCATAATTTAATGTCAGTAGATTTAATAATGTCATTTCCTATTTATTTGAGCCATGGCAAGGGAATGGTAGGAACACTTTGAGGGGAAGAATGAATCTTCAGTGGAATTTATGCCTGGTACCCGTCCTATGTATGTGATGTATGGAAGAATGGAAAAAGTTTTCCAGATGAAAATGTTTCACAACAAAACAAATAAACATCAGTGATGATAAATCTGTAATAACTATTCAATATTTAGCATTCTATAAGAAGATTTTTTCAAGGTCATTTTAATTTGAAAGAGAAAATTATAGATTTATAATATAGTTCATCTCACTGTCTTCACACAGTAGAAATTGATAAAAATCTATCTAGGTTCTCTAGAGCAGAGGAAAAGTGGCAGAGCAGAAAGTGTGAGGGACCAAATATAGATCCCAATGGCCCATCCACAGACACGCCCAGAAGTGCACTCCACCAGTCCCTGGGTTGGGTCTCAAAGCTGATCGCGTTGCCACTCCGTCCTAATCACCACTGATGGAGGACTGTGAAGGAAGGGGCCCTTGTTAATGATATTGAGGAATTTACTAAAAACCATAAGAAGCAAAATTCCCCAGGATGAATGGAAACATGGACTAATAAGGAAGAAATTAAAATAAATAAGTAAAAGAAAACCTAGATAGATTTTTTGCAGTTTCTGCTATGTGAAGACAGCAAGAAGACCATCATTAGTAATTAGATTCCCAACAGACTCCATATCCTTTGTAGCCTTGATCCTGGACTTAACCTGCATAACTGTGAGCAATCATTTCAATCATTTCAGTCACAAATTCTATGACAGTTTTCATTTAGCAAGAAGGATAGGCTAAGACAGGAGTTCATAAAATCAGTGCACTTAACATTTTGACATATGAAGGAGTAATTAATAAATTATTGGGATAAATTTTCTGTTCAAGAGAAACATTTTGTTTACCTGGGAAGTTTTCTTTCTAAATTGTTGAAGTGAGGGGCTGGGGATTTAGCTCAGCGGCAAAAGCGCCTGCCTGGCAAGCACAAGGACGTGAGTTCAGTTCCCGGTAAAAATCAAATAAATTGTTGAAGTAAAATACTAGCCTCCAGCTGAGCTAATTAATGTTTTTATTCCCTTTAAAATAAAAAAAATGGTAAAAAAAAAAAAAAGAAACTAAGTGAAAATAAAGCAAAGGAATAAGGTAGAAAAAGGTAGAATAATTTATCAACATAAAAGCTTTTCACTGGAGCTAGGTGCTTGCAAAGTACCCATAAATATGAAGTCTCAGAATAAAAAGGTTTGACTGAAAAAACCATAAAGTCTTAATTTTTTAAGAACATTGGATTTTCTAAGCTCTTGATGTTTTATCTCTGTAGGATCAATAAATCTCCCCTCTTGCTAGGTGGAAACCTTTGAATTAAAAGATATTTGCTCTTTTTGTAGTCCACTGTAAAGCCTAATAAAAAGTCAGTGTCAATGTGAGTATAACATTTCCAGTCAGGTGCCCAGGAATCAGAAAAAGGAGCAGTGCAAGAACAAGGGGCAAACCCTGCTCTTTAGGTGACATCTCAGGAGAAAAGTGCCACAGCCCTGTAAGCACCCGTTTGAAAGGGAGTCAGCAGAGGAAATACCTGTAGCAAACTGAGTATGAAGCAGAAAAATGGGAAAAATCTCATAGTTCATTTTGCATAAATCATTGCATGGAAATGGGAAAATTCAGATAAGTTTGATAGAAAGGGTCATAAGAAAGCAGGTATCAAGAAACAACTCATTTTATGTTCCTAAATCCTCACTTTTTAGGGTAAGAAAGGAGGTGATTGGATGTATCTGTATTAGAATTGAAAACTGGCACTTTGAACACCACATGAGCACAATATTTTGGTCTATTTTTCTTCATTTTAAAGACCTATTGCGTTTTCAAAGACACACCTCAAAATGTAAGCACTTTGGCTATTCCAAGTATGTTTAATGGAACAGATAGGATTATTTATATTTTACATGTGTGGTATTAGTCAGCTTCACATTACTATGATAAAATACTTGAGATGATTAACTTATAAGGAAACAAGGTTTATTTCAAGTCACTGTTTTGGAAGATCCATTACTGACTGGCCCTCTTGTTTTGGCATTGTGGCAATGCAATACAGTACGTTAAAAGTATGTGGCAGAGGGAAGCCATTTCCGTCATCAGAAAAGAAGCAAAAAGGAAGAAAAAGAGATGACCCCACAATGCCACGAAAAGGTCGCTACTCAAAGCCCATAGGACTGCTGACTAGGCACGGCCTCTCAGTTTCAACCACAGTACCTCCCAATGGCGCCACCTGGCGACCAACCTTGCGACAGTTGGCCGGTGGAGGAACAGTCGCCGCTCAAATGGTAGCAGTTATTAAAATGTCAAGCAGTGGGCTGGGGATATAGCTCAGTGTCATAAGTGCCTACTTGACAAGAGCAAGGTCCTGAGTTCAATTCCTGGTACAAAAAAAAAAGTCAAGAAATGGGGTATAAAATGTTAGAGAAATAGGTTAAATGCACAAAGGGTTTCTCAGATTATTTAGTATACCAGTGTGTATTAGGAATCAGTAAGATACAGTTTTCAAAAATTCCTGAATAATTTCCCGCTTTTCCATATATTCATTCATTTGCTCAGAAAAAAGTTCTTTCAGTGTTCTTTTGTTTTTTTTCATTTTTATTTATTTATTTCTTTATTTTTGGTACTGGGAATCAAACTCAGGACCTTGGGCTTGCAAGTCAGGCGCCTGTGCCACTAAGCTATATCCCCAACCCTTCCTTTTTTATTTTAAAGATTAAAAAAAAATAAAACAACGGCAATGAAGACAAAATCAAAACAACACAAAAACAACAAAATGACACATGACCTCAAAACAAAATGATAGGAATTAACAACGGTTGCTACATTACATATGGTTATCCTCAAGGAAGTTACTCAGTCCACCAGATGTAAGAAAATACTGTTATTCAGGACATTACAAATATAGCAATGAGTAAAATTTCAGCCGTAATATATTTTACATTCTAATTGAGCATCTTTTTAGTTTAATATCTTCTGTAGTAGTGTTGTAAAAATACGTACATATTGTCTGTTTCTCTTAGAAGTTTAGTGAGGTTCTAGGTAACATTTCTATAAGTGGGATAACATTGCATCTTTGAATATTTTGTTAGCAGCGATCTTGAGTCTATCATAAAAGTCATTTCAAAAATACAAATCCCTTTGTTTATAGCTGATATTAGTTTTCTAATGAACTTGCTTTTCACTAACATATTATCAAAGCAAAGCTTTTCATGTCAGAAATTAACTGAGCATGTCAGAAACTGTTTGGAATATTTAATCTTTTAGGGTATTGTATTAGCCAAGGTTCTCCAGAGAAACACCACAGTCTCTCTTGTATCTGTGCTTATAACTGAGTTTGTGGGAGGAAGGAAGGTAAGTAATGACATGGAGGGGGACAGAGAGACAGGGAAAGTGAGAGAGAGAGAGAGAGAGAGAGAGAGAGAGAGAGAGAGAGAGAATGTAAATATAGATATGTTAGCCGACAGGGTGAAAATAAATCCATACGGCAGGACATCAGACTGGAAATTCATGTAGGCTTTTTTGTTACAGTCTTCAAGCAGAATTATTTTTTTCAACCAGAAAACTGCAGGTTTTACTTATAAGGCCTTAAATTCATTGAAAGGGATTTGTTCACATTTTAAAAAGTAGGCTGCTTTTTAAAAGCCAGTTGGTTGTAAAGGGTAATTATATCTCCAGAATACCTTTCAGAAACTTCTACGCAGCTTTGGTCCAAATACCTGGGTGCCATCGAACAGAAAATCAACACATACCATCAAGCATTATAGCGCTCAAAATGAAAAAAATCATATTTGATTAATAGTTTTAAATATATTGGATCATTTGTATGAAGCCTTTTAAAAATGTAAAATATATTTAATAATATATACATACTGTTTAAAAATTTAAATATTCTTAAATGAATTCTCATAAATGCTATCTCTTTCTGGCACCTAGTTCCATAATCCGAAAGGACACCTGCTAACTGCGTGAGCTGATTCTTCCGCAGTTGTTCCTCTAAGTCATGTGATATCCTGCTGCTTTTCCTGTTTCACCCACATTATCTAGGACTTCTTCAAATAATAAGGACACACATTCTTTAGAAACCCAGTATTCTTGTACCATTCAAAGTTGTCCCAGCTGTCACCTTGTTTCCTCAGGATCTGCTATGTGACCCAAAAACCTCTAGCAAGTTTCTCTCTCTCCCTGCCTCACTTTCTTAGACATCTGGTCTCTCAACAAATGTGGCATCTCAAAAAACTGATTTATTAGTGGTTCAGATTAGTAGGTGGGAAGATTTTTAAAGCAAAGGAAGAAAAAAATTAAAGAGGAAAGATAGGAAAAGCCATAAAGTTTTCTTGCAAATTAACATGTGCAAGAGCCATCCTGTAGTATGCCCCATTTTAAAATTCTGATTAATGAATATTTACACATTCTTCAAGATTTGTTGTCTGAGTTCTCCGAACATTTTGTACCACTTAAGGGAAAAATATCCACACATGCACACACAGGCACACACACACATACACATTCAATAGTATACTAGCATTTTCTTTGTTTTATTTAATTCTCTTCATCTATCTACCTAAATTTCTATCATCTATCATCTAACACATATCATCTATAATCTAGCATACATACATTTGTATTCATAGATAATTTAAAATACCAGAAAGTATTGCACAAACGTTTTAGTGCAAATACAAAATTTTACAACTTTGAATTAATAATTCATCCTGAAATAAAATATAGTTATTTTAAAGATATTAAGCATGAGGGAAGCTTAAATACACATTGCTGAGTAAAACAAGTGAGTCTGAACAGACTACAGTATATATTATGTGAGTCCAACAATATGACATTCT
>NW_004955404.1:36730130-36758370 GCF_000276665.1 Chinchilla lanigera
ATTGTCATATGCATATGTATGTGATGAAAATATAATCCATTATATGTATATTATTTTAATACTTAATGTCTAAATAATTTCGAATATATGATGTCCTTGTATCAGTTCTTTTTTTTCTGTTACTGTCAAATGCATGTTGAGTACTTTCTCTCCCAGGGATAGATCAAAACCTTAAAGTTAAAAAGGAAATTAAAGTAAATTTTCATCCTCAAGAAATCTAAGATAGGAGGGGTTGGGGATCTAGCTCAGCGGCACAGAGCCTGCCTGGCAAGTGCGAGGTCGTGAGTTCGATTCCTGGTACTGGAAAAAAACAAAAATAAAGAACAACAACAAAAAAAAAAAACAAGAAATCTAAGACAGGAAATATCAGGCTTGATAATAACTGAAAGTCATTTACATTTCATTTAGCCAATGGTAGAAATTTATAATGTTGTAAAAATGCTATTTTATTAAAGACACAAAGTATATGTTATCTATTGATAAAAGCTAGGAAAGAAAATAATACAGAGCCAGAGTTGCAAAAGAAGAGTGTGTATTAGATTTCATGTTGGTTAAAGAAAAAGTTGCCTTAGGTTTCCAACTGTAGGGAGGCTGTTTTCTAGTTTTCAGTTTAATTCTGATGCTTTATTAATCTTATAAAATACCGAGGAATAGTAGATAAGCTGAAAAATGTTATAACAACTACAAAGGAATGGTTACAGGTTAAAAAATGTAATGCAACTTAGTTTTATGGTTAAACACAATAGGCACCGATAATCAGTAACAGTGTGCTACACATGGCCATTTTGAAAGAAGATCTGCTTTTACTTTCAAAATTGAATTTTAAATGATGATAGTTTTTCCATATTTTTTAACCCATATTGGCTCAAGAAATAATGTCATTCAAAAGATGCAGCCAACACAATTAGAAGATAAAACACCACAGATATCCTCTGAGAAGTCACCTGAATAGATTATAGCAGGAAGTTAAAAAATAACAGGCAATTTCACTGTCAGTTCATAGTGAGGGTTATAACATAAATCCCTCCTCCTAAAAGTGCTACACTGGTAAAATACTGAAATTTTAAGACACAAATGCCAGGAGTTTGATGTTTCCCACCCAGAAGACAGTCTCAATGCAAAGGGGTGGTCTCTTCAAATTAATCCAAGTCCACCGAATAGTTTTTGTCATTTTAAAGATCCCAGTAATCGCCACTACTACCTAAAAGAAAAATTATTAAAGTAGAACAATAAACTAGGTAAAACTGTGCATGTCTAAAATCTGAGAACTCCAAGTGACTGAGGCAGAGGCATTCCAAGCCAAGTTCAAATCTTCCCTGGGGATTTTATCAATCCAGAAAGACCAAGACTGAAAATTAAAAAATAAAATAAAATTTAAAAAAAAGTTTGATTGCTTAGTACAAAGGATTCAATCTCTAGTACTGGAAAAAAAGTACAAGGAAAAGAAAGAGAAGAGAAACACAGAGAGAAAGAGGAAGAATGGATGGAGAAGTGCAAGAGAAACAGGAAGAGAAAAGAGGAGGAAGAGGAGGGGAAGAATGACAACAAAAAATAACAATGCAAAGGAGAAGCAGGAGGAGAAAATGAAAGAACATAAAAATATAAGAAAGTAGGACAGTTATGCAGTAGTATTACTCAAAGTCGTGAATTATGTCAAACATGGTTGTTTACCAAGAGGCAGTGATCAATGACTGTCATGTGAAAACTGAATGGGAAGTGTTTCGAGGGTACATGATATGAGGCAACATATGCATTTTTATGAATACTTGATATTGCTCAAATTTTGCATTAAAATGAGAGAAGAATCAACAAGATGGGCCTCTGCATTTGATCACTTGAAATCTCAACACTAACAATGTATTGATTAATATACTTACTGGCGTTTACATTTATTGTTTTATCACCTTTTAAAAATAGTCACCATCATCCTTTCATGTCTACAATACTCCAATAATTTTCATATTATCTAATATATCCCTTAGAAGAACCCAGCATATGAATTATTACCATCCTGTTATAGAAGTGACTTAAAGGTTTATTAAAGTTAATAACAGATGATGTTTCCACAGCTGCCCTGGTACTTGAAACCTTGTCTATCAGAAGCAAGAGGCACAGCTAACTCCATTATTCACCTTTTACTCAGCACTGGAATATTTTTAAGGCAGTGTATACGCAGGAGCCTAAGCGCAGAACACTGCCCAGCACATAGCAAGTACTCAATAAATATTTGTGAGGAAAATTAGCACTGGAAATATAATATAAATACATTTTACTATTATTTATGACTGTATAACTTTGTGAGATTTTCAAGATGTGACAAAAAATGTGACTGTCTCAAGTCTGATAATTATCCACCAAAAGAAGTGGCTGATTCTTTTGAACTTTGTTTTGTTCATTACAAATATTTCAAAATATTCTATACCTTTTGAGATATTTCTTTTGTGAAAATATTTATTAGTGTTTGTTTGCAGTGCATAATGGTTACACACATCATGGAAAATGATATGTGTATGTATCACAATTTAATTCTTTTTAGTTCTCCATTACCTCCCTCCCTTTCCTTCCCTCTTTTAAAGAATATTTTCTGCAATCCTCTCCTTTAAACCCATTTAAATATATAAATTGCCTTTTGAATGAACAAACATACTACATCGTTTAAATAATTTTATCTCATGGTGGAAAACATTAATTAACTAGTTTCATTTAATTATATGTGTATTTTATTTTTGTTAACACAGTTTTGGTATTCACAAATGTGTCCACAGAATAAACTGCAGCTCAGTTCTACTAGTCAATACTTATTGATCATAATTAAAGTTAGCTATTCAGGTAGGATGATCATAAATTATAGCAATAACATTTATTTTTATGATAATAAATTACAATGATAATTAGAAGCTTTTCTATTTACTGTTTTTCATTTGTGAGGACTACTTTATTGTTATTTAGAACCTCTATAAATAATCCATACTCTATTAAGCCCTGAAGATAATAGTTTGCATAAATAAAAAATTCAAAAGCTGTCTTCAATTAAAAATCATTAGCATTTTTATCTTGTTTAATATTTGTTGTGGACCACCTTTCTTTCCTAAGCTTTGATATTATTTATTTTGGTTTTAAAGGTCTCAGTGAAATACCTATAATAAAATAAGATTTCTTTTTTGCTCTCACTTGAAAAGTCATTATTTTTAAAACTAAAACATTTATTTCATTAAAAGAGAATAATAATGTTCAGAAAATAACTCTGAAACTTTCTAAACTATGAAAAACACTCATTTTTTGTTTATTTTGGTGTTGTTATAAATCAATCAATAGTAAAACTATTATTAATAAACACTGCCCTACTTTCTTCCATGCTGAATTCTATATTCTGTTTTTACTGTTTAAAATACTGCATAAGATATAATAATTGTGAAATACCATATTTGTAAATACCCATATTCTTTGATATATTCCTTCATACACAAAAAAGTATTAGAAATTATGCACAGTTCTAAAATACAAACAAAATTAAAAAGTAATTATTCAAACAAATATTGCATAGGGTTCAATTTGTGTTAGTTACCATCTTCAAAGAAATGCACAAAACATGGGCATAATATTGAATAAGGTTGGAAAAGTACTATATTTATATAGAACATAATAAATGAGAATAAAGAATTAACAATTGTAGGAACTCACTTAAGGGGACCTTCATGTTGATGAAAGTCAAAGCTATTTTGGAATACATTTGGACCCATTGCAATTCAACAAACACATACTACCAGTTATGCTCAACAGTGAGAAGGGAGATTAAATTGCCTTAGTGGATTAAACACTCAGATGATCTGAGGTGTATAGTTGAGGGTTGATATGGGGCATGCTTCCTTGTAAAGTGCTTTCTGAAAAAACCTATTCACTATGCTACCTGGCTACTGTAAATATAACCTAAATACTCATAGTTCAGAGATTACTGTACCATCTAGATATTAGGAGCAAGGTTGTGTTGAATTAAAGCCAAAAGTCACATATATTTGCTTTGTTGTTGTTAACAGATAACCAAGATTATCTTAATAATTTTTTAGCTTGAATAAAATTTAGACAGATAATTTTCTTAATGCAGGCTGCTGACCTCTCTTTTGTTAGAGCATTTACCAGGAAGGCATTTGTCATTATACATGCTTCACGTGCCTGTGTGAAATGTAATAAAGTTTTTGATCTCTTGACAGTTTTACAACCCAAATCTGTCTTTACCAAGACCTGGGAGCATCATTTGGAATTGAATCATTTGGATTTAATGGATCATTTTGGAATTAAAACATCAATAAAGATACAGCCCTGATTGTCTAGTTTCTTCAGGAAATTATAGCCCTCTTTTTGTTGGGCACCAATAAGGAACAAAGGATGGCTTAATGATGGAAAAACATTTATAAATTCAGGAAAAGTTCAATAGGCTGAATGCACCAAGATAATGACCTTACCTAGTTGTTGTGTTGTCTTTCAGCACTTTTCACTCCTGCAGTGTTCAGCAGGTTGGTCTTTTGGAGAAGTTTTGGATATGGAGATGCTACACTCATCAGTGAATTAATTCATTGATGAGTTCAGAGCAGAATGTAGTGTTAGAGAGTGGGGCCTGGTCAGAAGAGGCAGATCCCACCTGCAGACCTGACCTTGATGGTGTGTTTTCATCACTGGTTCCTCTTTTCTCTCTCTGCTTCCTGGTTGCCATAATGTGCACAGGTTTCCTCCATTGTGCCCTTCCACCATGCCATTTACACCATGAAACCAACCGACGATGCATGGATCAAAAACCTAAGGCAATTATACCTCTCCTTTAATTTGTTGGTAGTTGTGTATTTTGTCCCAGTAGTAGGCATATGTGGAAAAATAATGTCTTAAATCTTACCATGAAAATTTGCAGTTTCTTGAATATCACAATTTTCTTTTCTATTTTTCCACTTACTTTTCAAAACTCTATTTTCTTTCATTAAATCAAAATCAGAAGATCTCAACTCTTATTATCTGCTGAAGCTCTTACTACCCCATGTAAAATCCCTCCCAAGAATGACTTAAGAAAATGTATCCACTGTGACATTCCAAACTTCTCTATTGAAGGGATTACTTTGAGAAGGGAAAGAATGAAAAACTTTCTACAGAAGAAAATATGTGAGTCCTATGACTAGTAATTCACTTACATGTTGTCATATTATTTTATTATTTACTACTTATTTCTGATAACATTTTAGAAGTATAAAAACAGCTTCAATACTACAAAGAAAAATACTGAAGTAGGACTTAAAAGAATGAAAAATAAATTTCCCCAACCTAAGCAATTCCCCAACCTATGCACTTCTGCCTCTTGACAGCTGTTGTTCCTTGTTCCAGTACAGACAAAATCACTAATTTTGTCCCTATAAGGAAGGTTTTGTAATTTCCTGTCCTCATAACAGCCCTCTATTACCAGACAAAGGCCACTGGGATATGTTAAGTTACAAAACTTTCACAGCTTGACAAACTGCCTTTGTTCTGCTTCTTGCTCACCCACAAGTTTTGTGCAATTGGGTAGATCACACTCCCAACTACACACAAAAACCAGAGCCCTTCCTTTGTTATGGGCCCAGCCCTTTGGACATGAGTCTGTGAATTGGTATACACCTAAAATAATTGTTCTATTTCTCCTGCAGTCTCTATGGACTCGAATTCTGCAACAATATATCTGACACTTATGGGACAAAGTAAAAAGTATGTATTCAATACTTAGCAATCTAATCACTGAAGATGAACATAAATTGGAGGAGCTTCACTTAAGAGCTGTGAGAATGAAACTTGAAATGGCTACCCACACAAACCTGAGAACTAAAGAAAACACAGAAAAATGAACTAACTGTGAAAACCATAATCAAGTCTCAAAGGTCATCAGATAGGGTGTGCATAGCACATCCTAGGATTCCACACCTCTAGATCAGAGCTTCAGTAGCCAGGAAAATCTTCTTGGGTTCTGTTGACTGATTGTGAAATCCAGGGTTACTTTAATGGCCAACATCCTACTATTCTTCGTCAATGTATCATTTAAAGTTTGGTATAAAAAAGAAAATATTTTCAGTTATTTGACTTTTTTGTCTCTTTTTAAAGTATTCTTTTTTGTTTCTTTAAGCAATTGAACATTGTTTATATGTTTTATTGAAATTCTTGTTTTGCTTCATTTTAATTATCTCACTTCCCTGATAGGAAGAACAAAAGTTTATGGATAGATTAGATATAAAATACATTATTAATGAAGAAAATGAAGGATATAGCTACAGTATTATCTATATTATGCACTACAGTATTGTCTGTATTACACAGTATTATCTATATTATGCAGTATTATCTATATTATCTATATTATGTTTTGCATTCCACCCACTTTCTAAATATTAGTGTTATGTTTACAACTTTTGATTTTCTGATGGAATTGGAAATTCACATTATGTCACTTTCTTTTCTTTACAAAACATTAGCATATATAAAGTGATTCCTATATAGTGGTAGTGATTAAAATTGGCATATACTGTTAATCTAATTTTTTGGTTGTTAAACAATAACTAAACATTTATTTACTGTTAAATGGAAATTATTGGAGATGTAGGATGAAGTGTGATTAGATAACAATGAGCTAAATCCCCAGCTACTTTTTAGTTTTGTTATGAACAGATATTATTCAATCTTTTTTTCCAGGGCCAGGGATATAGCTTAGTGGATATGTACAAGCACCTGCCTGGAAAGTGCAAAGTCCTGAGTTAGATTACCAGTACCAAAAAAATAAAATAAAAATAACAAAAACAATGAAATTCTAGGAAATATTGGTGGAAATCTTAGGAGGAGTTAAAGGTTTAACATTGTGGAGCATTCTGAAAGGAATATTTTTAGATTTTCTGTATAATTCCAAAATATGGACCGTAAGACCATTCCTGGTGGCCTGATCTAATAAAACTAACCTTCCTTGCTCGGCCAAACCAAGAAAGGATTCTCAGGTTATGTTGTGTTCTCTCAGAAAACAGAAGGTTGTCTGATTCATTTGAGTGGCTGATCCATTGCAGGATGAATTGAATTTTTTTCTAAGCAAGCAAATGTATTCACTGTCTACTCACAATAATTCATTTGAATAGATAGCTAAAAGAGATTCATCTATTCATCTTTGCTTACTCCAGTGAATGAATGAGAATGAAAAACAGGTATTGCTCTCAAAAACACACAATCACACAATGTATTATACATGATATTACAGACGGAGGAAAAGAACAGTTTTCAATCCAATCTACTCTTGCAGTGAAGGGAATGTTTATAAATGCTGTCTTAATAATTAGTGCAAAAATGGGTCATGGATTCATTTTTAGTAACATACAAATGATATTCAAAGCACTACTGTGTTGGGTGATAAATAAAATTATCAACACAAAATAAAATTTGTCATTAAATTTAGTATGTATTCTTTTTGTGAGAAAATAGATTTATGCTTAAAAACCTTTTTCATGAATTAAGCTAATAATACACGTGCTGGAAATATACTTTGATCTATGACTTATTCAGAATATTTTGCACATTCTGTAACCTATTTACTGATTTTCTAGCACACTTTACTTGAATTATTTCAATGAAATTATTATTGTTTTACTCATAGTGAAATGATAATTATCTTACTTTCTCCATAAGTCTCATTTACTGCTGCTGAGTTTTGCTTGTTTGCTTATTTCCTTAGTATGTTCTAAAATCCACTTAATAGAGCATGAAAAGTAAATAAGCCATTCAAATCAAAATAACAATTAATATAATTGATATTTTAGAAATCATAGTAAGATTGTTCCATGTGATTAAAGGAAAGCCTCTGAGAATATAAAACATAAACTCTTAAGATAGAAATGAGAAGCTATTCCTTAGAAATGAAAAACTGAGATCATTTTGAAATGCAATGCTACAGAAGTAGTAGTTCTTTTCTTGCACCTTTTTAAAGAGAATAAAAAAAAATAGCAAAATAACAACAACATAGACAAAAGTAAAACAATATAAAAACAATAAAAATGATACAGGGTTTCAAAACAACGTAAGAGGAATTAACAACGGTTGTTATATTACATATTGTTTTCCTCAGAGAAGTTGCTCAGAGGTAATAGTTCTCAATGAGACCCAAATGCTGATTAGAAAGTTTGAGAATTGATTCTGATATTTCTAAGCTATTTGTTATACACTCAAGCAAGAATATAAGAACAGCAGGTGGATTCAATAAAAATACATGTATTTATTCATTGAATCAATGATGTGAGCACCAAATTAGTGCATAATTTTGTTACAAAGCCTTATTAGTGTATAATTTTGTTACAAAGCCTTGAATCTTTCCTTCCTCTGATTCTTTGCTGATTCCTCCACTTTAACCTCAAATCGTCATCTTGACATTACTTCATTACTATCTGCTAATCCATTTTCTTTATCTCATTATAATTTTAGATAACACCAACAATTCCATGGTTTGAATGAAACACGTATGGTGACAATCCAAATTTATATAGATGGTCCCTCCAGAAAACTTAATGATTTTCTCCAAATACAAGTATTCAAATTCTTCTTCATACATCATTTACAACTTAACAAAATGTTACAGTGATATTATTCCTCCTAAAAACATCACACTAGCCTCAATAAATACCAGCATTAGCTGCAATAAAGTGAAAAAGCATTCTGTTAAGGATATCCATTTCCAAATCTTAAATTTTAGTTATGTACATAAAAAGGCATTTACCTATCTATTGTCAACTCAAATTTCTTCAATAGTCTTTCATGGAAAATATTTATTTTTATTCTCACTCTAAATCAAATTATGAGGTTATATATATACAACATATTTTGCATGAATATAGACACATAATAGCTATTTGTATATTTATTATTACTAAATTATTATGCCTTCAAAATATCTATCTATATTTTTGCATCACTGTATTAATCATTATACATGATTACTGGTAATTGGAAGATTATTACATGATTGAATAAGTAAATCTGCAAAAACTAGTTTCTGTTTGAGACAACTCTGCAAGATTTAATCTCAAATGTCATTGGAGCTCTGCGCCTGAATCTAGCCTGTTCTTTAAGTTCAAGAAAGTTCATTTCTATCTAGATGGATTTGGCACACCACACTCTTAGTAATTAAAAAAATGGAAGGTAAACTTTAAATTATGGAAACTATAATTTACAGAGAATCCGTTTCTGATTGCTAAAGATAGAACCATCACAAAAGTAAGAGCACCACTCAAGAATATATTTAACTTTCCATTCAGGCAAAATCTAATCTTGACAACATTTGGAATAATTTTTGAATAGATAAACCTAAGTTACATATATATGGCATCAATTTAAAAATTCCACTTTGTAAATGCTGATTTGTTTCAAGGAAGAGGAAGTGACATAGTGTGAATTCCCAATTCTATTGGAGAATCAAAAGCTGTAAACATAACACCAATACTTACAAATTAGATAAAATGCAAACAAGGTACATGATATAAATACCATCATAGCTACATTCTTCATTTTCTTTATTAATGATGTATTTTATATCATAAGGGTTCTGACTAAGAAATGATTTAAGGACTAATACATAAGGATTAACCTTTGCTGAACCCGAGTCATTTCCTAATGACACTATTCTTCTGTGGATTACTTTTGATAGTGGAAACAAAGCAAATATTCTGAACAGATTATAGTTAAGGGAAAAAAATAGGCTAGCATTCACTAATGCTTGAAAGTAACGTTTCTCTTTAATTTCATGTAAAATACGTTGCCTTAAGACTCACGTCTGTTAAAATAGAGTATAACCATAAAGCATGACTAAAGTCACTAACGAAGCTAATTATTTTGAGCAGTTTCTAATCAACTTTTGAGTCTTCTGCATAACCCTTGGCAGGTGTTAGATAACACGATGAGCTCTGACATTCTGCCAGATATCAATGATATTAACTACTTGACAGGGATAAGTATACAATGTTAGCAGAGACAGTCACATCAAAATTATTCCTGTCAAGCCTCAGCAGGCTGTAGCTAGGAGTGAGTATAACAGTTACTTTGATGTACCCTAGGGTTTGCTATGAGAGAAGATGTGGGTAGATAGTTCATATGTTTCCTCTAATTTCTAGGAAATATCTTTTCTGCTAAAGAAAAATTTCAAAAGCAACATAAAACATTATTATATGCTATTATTTTCGAATAATGTGCAAACTTTTAGGATACTGTCCTGTTGTTAACTTTAGAATTCACATAAAATACCTTTTCTTTACATACATCAATTGAAATTTCTCTGAAATTTTAAATTACTCTTGTAATAGCTAAGGGTTGCACTATGTTAACATACTAAATTTCTGCTTGTAATTAAGATGAGTAATCTAATCAACAATTTGTGAAGTTTTATGTACCACATTAAATAAGTATATTTATATATATTTTACCTTGTTAACTATTTTCTACCGTCCTTCCTTGTGTTGTAGTGAGGCAGTATCTTATACTCATTGATAGGGAAGGAGATATTTTAAATTCTGTTCGTATAAACATCTGATTTAGGATGTGAAAAAAATGGAATACAATTTTTTTGCTTCAGTCATTTATAAGAGAAAATGTTGAACCCTGCATAAATAGGATACAGTTTTTCTTTAACTTCAGTATACTTTAAACATGCAAGAAGAAAACATACTACTTTTCTAGTATTAGTTCTCACTGTTGGTTCAAAACATAGGCAACAAAATTATAGTACAAAGGGTTTTTTTTTTTTAATAATATTTTGTCTTGGCAGAAGTGGTAGTGCACGCCTGTAATCCTAGCACTTGGGAGTGCAAGACCAGCCTGGGTTACAAAGTGAGCTAAAGGCTGTCCTAAACTGCATGGTGAGACCCTGTCTCAAAAAGACAAAAAAAAAATCTAGTCTTGAGAATAAAATTTGTTTCATACAAATTAATATATCTCTTATTATAGTTTTTTTTTAAAGAACAATTTGCTCTCCCCAAAATATAAAATTTCATTTTATTTTTTGTACTTTTAGTTTCATTGGGATAGATTTTGCAGTTTTATAGATATTAAAAAAACAAGAGACACAGTGAGTGTCATAAAAACTCAGTAAGTTTTACTCCTTGGCAGTAATTCTCATATTTTCCAACACAGCAGAGCAATAAAAATGCTGAGAGAAAAATCTTAATAGGAAATGCAGTCGTTTGCAGCCCTGAAGGCTGATATTTTATCTTTTGTATAAGCTGCACCTGCCACTATTATACTGTTTGGAACGGTAGATCCACCATGTGTGTGCGTGTGTGTGTGTGTGTGTGTGTGTGTGTGTGTGTGTGTATGAGAAAGAGAGAGAGAATAATTTGTAAACCTTTAACATACCATTAAAACTCTCTGTTAATTATAGTTTTTCTACTTAAAGTTTTATCATATAGAGGAACTGTAAAAAGAATCACTTGAAGGTAATTAATATATAAAATAGAGAAATAGAGACAGTGAAATGAATATTGGTACTTTAATTATTTAATTGTTCAATATGAGAAAGAAGTCTATCTCTTAATTTGTTTAATTGATTAAGTATCCAAACTTATTTAAAGAATAATGCATCTATTTGACAAAGTGAAATATAGATGCAAAACAATTTCATTGAAATACTGCATCATTTAAAATGTCTATAGTATTCGGAAATCATTACTACAAAAAGAAATACCTGAGATAGTAAGCCATCCAGAAGGGCTGATGTCACACAAGAGATTGCAATTATGCTCCATGTAAAATCTACCATGGCAAACATGTTGGAATAAAAGCAGCAAAATAAGTCACATAACTATTAAAAAATCTTCTGTTGACCAGTCTTCAGCCCTCACCAGGACAGTTATTCATATGCATGTGCATGTAAGTCATAAAGATAGATTTCTTTTAATTTTCTTAAGATTCAATATTGGATTCAAATTTTACATATGGAGCAAGAGGTAAAAAAATAATATGCTAAACCAAGATCTTACTTCATATAGATACTATATTTATATTTTATATGTATAGTTATTTACATTGTGCCTATGATAATATTGTACTTTTTGAGAATTTGATCCATAGACCTATTACTCCTCTTTATTTTTGCTTCCCCTTTCTCCTCCAGAGCTCCTTCCCATCCACGCAGAGTTTACCTCCCTTTTTCTTTCCATACCTCTTTTATATTGGATCCCTCCTATTAGAAAAACAGATATATTTAACCTTTTTATGCCTGATTTCTGACACTCACGTTATGTTCTTAAGATCCATTCACTTTCCTACAAAAGACGCTAACTTATCTTTCTTTGTTTTTTTTTTTGTTTTTTTTTTTTTGTTTGTTTGTTTTTTGTCTTTCTGAGACAGGGTCTCACTGCGTAGTTCAGGCTGGCTTTGAGCTCAATTTGCAGCCCAGGCTGGCCTCGAACTTCCAATGATCCTCCTGCCTCAGCCTCCCAAGTAACTTATCTTTCTTTAAAACTGAGTAGTACACTGTTATGTAGGCATTTCACGTTTTCTTTATTCATCTGTTCATGAATATTTTCACAGATTCCATAATTTAGTTATTGTAAGTAGTGCTGCTGTAAACATGAGTGTGCTTATCAGGGTTGTATAATGACTTTGACACTTTCTTGAAGATCCTCAAAAGTAGTAGAACTGGATCAAATGGAATTTTTATTTTTTATGAGGAATCCCCAAACCATTGATTTTTTTTATACTAGTTGCATGAGTCTACACTTCCACCAACAATGTAGAAAGCTCCGTTTTTCTCTATATTCTTTCCAGAATTTGTTTTTGAACTCCTTGAAAATAACGATTCTTACTGGAGTAAGATGGAACCTCAGTGCTGTTTTGATTTGCATTTCCTTAAGGGCCAAAGATACTGAACATTTTTTCATGTGCTTATTGACCACTTATAAATCATTCTGAAGTCAATTTCATTTCAAATGCCCATGATAATGGTATTTTGCATGAGTAGTTAATTCTTTTGAATTTTTATTTATTCCAGATATTAATCCTCTGCCCATAGAATTCCTGACAAAATATTTCCCATTTTGTAGGTTGTTTCTTCACCCCATTGATTGTTCCTCTTGAAGTGAAGAAGTTATTAATTTGATTTAACCCCACTTGTTAATTCTCAGTATTATTTCTTGTGCAATCAAGGTTCTTGTCTATGCATGAGAACTTCAAGAGTTTTACCTATTTTATCTTTCAACAGATTTAGTGTCATGGTTTTATAGTCATTTTAAAAGAAATGTGTGTTATTATTTTCTATATTTCATTGTTAAATAGCATGGAAAATAAAATCTGAAATGTTTTTAATTTCTCAGATTTTAATGCACTGTACAAAAAAATCAATGTTATTTACAGCATTGTATAAACACATAATAAATGCAAACCTTACAGACTATTGTTTCAAAGCACAGTGTACTGTGTCATTGGCTGCTATTCTTTTGGTTGTATGTAAAACATATTGGAATGAATCTTTAAATGTATATTTCAAGGATAAATAAATGTTTAAATTTAATAGACTCAAGAAAATAAGGACCATAAGGATAAATATATTAGAAGTTAAATTTAGTTCAGTTTCACAAATGGTTATTTTTATTGTTTACTATTGTTTGTTTTTATTAAGGTATATTTTATTAATGGTTATTTTTATATTGCTTATTATGCTTATTGCTACATTTTTAAATATACATAATGAAGGTTCATCTATTTACCTAGAAATGTCTCAAGTGTATCCATCTTTATGGCTAAGCAATACTCCATTGTATAAGAAAAAGAACTCTTCTTCTTCTTTATCCATTCATTGTTTCATGGGCATCTGGGCTATTTCCTAGATGTAGCTACAACAAATTGTGCTGCTATAGACATCGGTGTGAATACATCACTGAGGTATGATGCTTTTAAGCTCTTTTGGGTAGATACTAAGGAAAGGAATAGCTGGGTCAATTGGAACCTCTGGTTTTAGTTCTTTGAGTAATCTCCACACTAAGTGTTGGTGGGGCTCTGGAGTAAAAGGAACCATCCTCCACTGTTGCTGGGAGTGTAGACTTGTTATATGTTTGATACTTTGCTTTTACTTAATTGCAGGTCCTTAATGTCCTTTTCTATTTGTGTTATTTTCTAAAATGTCTCCCCACTATCTTCAATTTTCAAGGGTGTTACTCTTTGGGAAGTGACATCATGATGGAGGTTCTAACTTGATTGAATAGATTACCCATTGATGAAATCATAATTTGTTAGCATTGTTGGGAAGTGATGGAATCAGAACACAGAACTTATGTAAAGGGAGTGGATTATAGGATCATGATGTTGAGGATCATGATTAATCTAAGGCCAGTTCCTCTCTTATTCCTTCCCATTTTGACTATTTCTTGATTGCAAGGAAGTGAGATTCTTTCCTCTGCTATGACTTTCATAATGATGATTCTGTCTTGGGACCCAATAACCATAGACTGATATCTCTGAAATCACAAGTCAGTGTAAGTCTCTCCTCCTTAAAATCCTTTGTGTCAAGTGTTTTGTTACCACAATGAAAATGTGGCCTGTTTTCTAACCAGTTAAATAATCTATCTTCTTTGTACCTCTGAAGTCAATGTGCTTTTAAATTACCGCAAGTTGTTGAGAACCAGGTTTAATCTATTCATTCATTTATTTCATATTTATTCCTTAACCCAGAATTCACTGTATTTATTCTGTCAGAAAATTTTTATGAAACTTCTAATGTATGCCAGACATCATATTAAACTCAGAATAGAACAAAAATGGAAAACTTTTGTATATCTATAAGTTTTTCCTTGTGAAGAGAAAAAAAGAAGTAAACAATAAAATGAGCACAATTGCTTTTCATTGTTATGCTGAAAAGTACATTTTTATCCCAATGCAGTCTTCAAAATGCAAGTTCCATGTACCAGAAATGCTGTAAACATGTGTGTGTGTGTGTGTGTGTGTGTGTGTATGTGTGTAGCGGCAAGGAGTATTATGGATTCCTTTTTTCTCATTTACCTTCTCTAATGCAGACACAGCACAACTCAGGCAGACAGCACTTTTATTTGTGTCCCTAAAGTCACCATGAAGATCTCACAATGTTTTTTATGTTTCACTCTCTTATTTGAGACCGATACTATTTCTAGCTTTTGTCCTATCTCTTGGTTGGTAAGTGATCCCTACTATTTAGAATCTTCTCTTGAATTTGTATCTCCTTATAGAGATGTAGAGGTGTGCACTCAAAGATTTAATTTGAATTCTAATTCCAATGTTCCCAGTCTTTGCTCATCCCATCCAATAAACTCTCATCTTGCTCGACTCTTGGAATTTGTCTATTGATACTCTTGTTGACTCTGTGTATATGGTTGGTTTTCTGAGGAAAAACTATAGATTCTTCCTTTCTGCACACTCTGTTACTTCTTGTGGCTCCATAGAAAGCTATGTGATACTCATTGCTTTGTTCTTTATCATGTAATATAGGTCCATCATTGTTAAAAAAAAATGTGGGCAATATAATTAATGCTCCTCAGATAGTAATAATTTACAATTTCTACACGTTACCATTTTGAATACTCTTTCATTACTACTCTTTTTTATATCCATCCATGCAACTCCTGTGAACTACCACTGATGGTTAACCTCTGTCTCTCAACGGTTAAAGAACACAGTATACTATTCCAGAAAATTATTAAAAAACATTTTAATTTTGCAAATAATATACTAGCATTTGCCAGTGTATATATAAATGCTTTCCAAAAAATAAAAAATGAATATTCATAATCTGAAAATCTAATCTAAAAGTGAGAAGTTATAATATTTTTACAGTATAGATGTCCCCATTTTTTCTCTGTCTGTATATTTTAGGGATAATTACTGCTGGGTATTTTATCTATATATTTTTCTAAGTACTTTTTTTCCCATTTTTTAAAATATATTTTAAAAGTAAAAGAAGGAAAACATATTAGCAAACAGACATCCATTTATAAAATCGCATAAGAACAATACAAGCAATACTGAATTACAGACAAAGTGATAGGAAAGCAACAATGGTTGTTGTATGACATATTGATATCTTCAAAGTTGTTTTTCAGAAAAACAAATATAGACACATAAGATTGATCAAATAATTAATCATTAACTGTTCCCTTCTGTAAAGTGATAGCAGTAGTACAACTATGTTAGCTATCCTGTATATACATACATACATAATTTCCCTTCTTTCTTTTCCCTTTTCCCTCATCCGACTTGCTCTGTACTTTTGAGCGGTTTCCTTTTATGTGTATCTGTTGTTTCAAGGTTTACAAGGAGAAAGATTTAAGGCAAATGATTTGTAAGATTATTTTATAATATTCACCAAAGAGTCAAATACCACGCGAAGAGTGTGGGAGATCTGTCTACACAATGGAGACCCAAAGAATCCAACTGAGGCTTTAGATTGCATGGCAATGTCCTACATGAATTCATCTGGGGGGCTAGAGCCCAGGACAGTGTCTCATGTGAGTCTATATGATGCATCTACACTGGAAGGCCCAAAGGCCAGGAGTGGAAGCTAGAAAGTCTGAACCAGTAGGATGAAAAATCTGTACCAGCAGGTTGAGAGATCTGCACTGAAGCTTGGAAGCAACACTCAAAGTAAGAACCAGAGCTCCCCTGGTGAGAACCACAGCCACCCTCTGTGATGGTGAGGACCCAAGCTCCTCTGACAATGAGAACAGCCAAGTTCATATCAAAAAAGCCGTGTAACAAGGTACTCCAGAAAAAATCAACAGCATAGCATCTTCCTCTCCAGTTCTCTTTTTATGTTGTTGGCTACAATCCTCAGGCGGGCCTTCCACACCCAGAACCACTCTGATTCAGTTCAGCTGGGGGTTATAAGTTGACCACTGGTGAATCTATCACTCTATCTAAACAACAAACTGTTCCATTTTGCCTTTCCTGAAAATGTAATTAAAGACTGTTGTTATTTAAGTTGCAAATTATATTTTTATAAGCAATCCCCCTATAAGATTGAGAAAATGTAGATTTGAGTAAGGAAACTGGGATACAGTCCCACAGTTGATATTATATAATAATATAATTTGAAATATATCAAAAACTGAATCCTGAAAATGTAGGGATATTTTTGTTTGTTTTTTTCTTAGCTAGAATAATTTTTTCTGAATATATGTGGAGCTGTTTTTTAGGAATTTTATGTGTATCATTTAGAAATTTATGATCTTCTGTTGAAACTACTATCATTTGTCAAAACATCTTACCCTTTTGCTAGTCTCCTTTCTGCAGGCTCTTTTATTTAGTAATTCTTCTTAAGATGCAAAGAAACCCACTTTGATCCAGAGCTCTTTTCCTCTAGGTGCTTCCATCTGCAGACAAAAATCTTCCAGATTGTCTACACAGCACTATCAATAATTGAGATAATACAGATCCTACAGCTATTCTCCCTTCATAAGTGCTTGAAAGTAAAACTAAATTTGGCATAAATAAGTAAATAGCTAGTAGGGAATTTGCTGGTTGAAGCACAATATACCAGAAAATGGAAATCTACTTTTTTCTTTCTTACTTTTTTTTAGTTAGAGTTTTTCAGCTTCAGTCTGACATTACCGCATATGAAGTTTCTGGATGAAAAGTGACTGGTCACAGATCTAAACAAAAACAGTTCTGTCTGTACTCAACAAAAGAAGTCCCAATGGAATACATACAAATATATTTCCATGACTACAGTTACATGCACTTGCAAAAAGATGAGGCTTTCAAGATGATTTTAAAACCCAAAGGCAGACTGTCCTGAGAAATGTTTCTTCTGAAATAAACTGAGGACTTTTGAACACAGTGTGCATTGTACAGTGTTTCTGTTGCCATCTACTAACAATGCTAATCACGGATGAAGCTAGGAACATGAAGATGAAGGAATTCTAGAACACGGATGTGAAATCTTGGAGATTTCGGTCTTTATATTTTCTGTTACTCTTAATGCTCATTATTTCATCATTTCTTGAATGATTACTCATTTTGCTTACTAAACATGTCCTTACACTGTATGGTTTATATTGTGCACTAAAAATCTAGTGGTGAAATAGAGAGGGTATTTTGCCTCCTTATTGTTTTTACATTCTACTGTGTTCTGTTTTGTTTATTTGTTTCCTTATTTTATGCTAGAGCCCCGAGGATGTTAAGCAAGTGCTGTACCACAAAGCTACTTCGGCAGCCACTTTCTATGTGTTTTCAATCCTCAAAGTTCAAAAGATATCAGTAGATCACTGAGCTGGAAATTATGATTATTTTGATTGATTATTTTGACTATCAATATCATAAAACATGGCAAAAATGCTGGACAAAAAGTCTCAGAATAAATCAGGAGACTGGATGGTGTTTGAAATAGCAAGTTTAGTAAAAAAGAAATATGTCCATCTATCTATCTTCATGCAAAGCCATGTATACCTACAGAAATATGAGTTATAAAAAACCACAATGAATACATTAATGTAAAATTGGTTACAATGAAGGAGATATTTACATCAATTCCCCTTAAAATGCTCAATCTGATGTCTAACACATTGTCTCATCATTCTGGCCCTTTTCTGAAGTAGTTCTTTAGAGGTACTTTTTTCTGAATGTCTGTCATTGCATTGCCTTGGTTACCTTGACTTCCAAGTCAATACTAAACAATTAATCATAGTTATTTTAACTGTGGGATAAAGCAAAATCATATGATGCCATATCAGGTGAATAAGGTGCATCAAGATACATCATAATGTTTTTAGGAGTCTGCTTTTCCACTGGATGACTTTGACCAGTATGATGCACTTTATTTTGATCAGAAATTTAAACTATACTCACAAAAGAGGACTTTGGAACTGTTTCAGAAAGTGACAGGAATAATGAGATAAATGTCTTTAAAGTTAGAGGAAATATTTTAAGGGGAATTAATGACAACATCAATTCATGCCAGTGTTATAGTTTAATTTAAACATTTGTATATTTTTATGTGTTTTATACTTACTGTCTTTCTGGAAGCAGCAACCTGGATCATCAAATAGTTTAGTAATTTGTAGACTTGGACTTGCTTAGATTCAGTTGTTCTGAGAAGACAAATGTGAGAATAGCTAATCAGCAAATAAATAGAAGAGAAAGGAACATTTTCTATTAATAGAATTCAGATTCACTCAAAGAACCATTATTAGAGTAGAATTTGCCTGGCAAGACACGACATCATAACAAAACCTCTCATGTATCATGATATAAAGAAGACAACTTGTGCCATCAATAAATATATAATTTTTGTTTATTTGAGGATCTATGTTCTAAATAAACAAAAACATGAAGTAAGAGTACATGTAAAGAAGTTTTATTGAATATTACATTTCAATAAGAAAAACACTCATAATAAAACCAATATCAAATAAATCTGCATGAAATTTAAAGAATGGAATAAATATTTCATAATAATTAAGTTCAGTGGTGAATGGAGAACTCGCTGTGGGGCAAATAGAATCAAAAACAGAATAAGAAAACATGATTTGCCTGTGAAATTAGCTAAGTTAAAAGCAAAAATATAATAGTCAATGCCTTCAATGGCCCTGGGCATTAAAATGTAGTGGGGATATCAATTGGTAAAATAATTTTTAATATTCTTTAGAAACATGCTTCAGTAGTCTAAAAATTATTTATACCCTTTGACTGGGTCATTATTTCAAATATGTCTTGAGACTACTGTACCGGAAATGTAGACAAAGAGGTTTTGGGGAAAATACTTTCGTACTTTTAACGAAATTGAAAAACTAAATCCAATACTACAAAAACACATTCAATAAAATGAAATAAACGTTTTAAATTTAATAAATATTTACTGCATTCTTTCTTTTCCCCATGTGTCATCCTACAAAAATGGAAAAATACAGCCTTTATCTTGAAAAAAATTAAAGATATATCTGAGTCTTCTCTCTCTGTAGATTTTCTTTTGTCTGTAGTTTAAATTAATGTTCACTGAGATTATACATGGATTTACTCAAATACAAAAACCAAAAGAATGCACGTACACTGTGATGGTTAATCTGAATTGTCAGCTATCTTGGCTTGAGAGAAGCCTTTGGAGTTAGGACCATACGCTTCTGATTGTGTCTTTGTCAGTAATGTGGGCATCATCTTGGCAACTATATCTGAACTCTTGGCCTTTTCCCACAGGCTTTTCCCCTACTGCCTAGCTTCCTAGATGCATGAGTTGAGCAAATTTCCTACCTCATGTGCTTCTTTTGTGAGGTTTCTGCCTTGGAACCTGCTGACCATGTGCTTAAACCTTTGAAAGTATGAAGCAAAAATAAACTCTTCCTCCTTTAAGTTATGTATGTCAGATGTTTCTCCCCAGCAGTAGAAAGCTGATCAATATTCTGCAGTGGCAACAATGTGTAAACACCATCAGCCAGGGTCCATTCTTCAGGTTTAACCAAGCTAGTGTCCTAACCTCTCCCTTGGACATGAATAGATTCTACATGTTGTTTAGAATAGATAAACACTTACTTTGGAATCTTAAGGTGCAACCAAAATTTAAATTGTTAACATTTTCTAGACCATATTTAGAGTGAAAAATTATATTTTATGTCATGCTTTCCAATAACTCAACTGTATGAGCAGAAAAAATTTCCCCAAACATTTAATATAGGGCATATTAGATTCTATATACTGTTAAGGTGAACTTCTATGGTGGTTTTCATTAGCAGAGTACATCTATTCCACAGAAGAAGTTCAAGAATATGTGTTTAAGACAGGGTATTTGAGTAAATTTAAGTCTGTATTGTGCACCAGCCTGTCCCTAAAGGAAAGACTTGCAGAACATTTAATGCTTCCAAAAATAGTTTTAGAACTGCCAGATCGATTTATTTGTACAGCGATACATCATTTTGCTACTCTGTTACTGGCTTGAACATGCCCCAGTAAATCAATTCTTCTTTTTCTAACCTTTTGACATAACAAAGAGCTTTATAGGTATTATCTGAGAATATATGTGTTCCTCACAACTGTCTCTCACCTCCTACATGTATATATACCCTAGATGAGCATTGTGCACCTCTGAATAAGGAAAGTGATTGCAGAAACATTTTAAATCACCATATAAGTTATTAAGTAAAATTTCCTGATCCTCATGCTAATTTCATTTTGAATGAATATATTTAGTTTTACACCTTGTATATCTGTATTGTTCTTTGTATGCTGAACTTTTGGCTGTAAAATTAAAATGATATTATCATAGTATTCATCACATAAATTTATAACTTTGAAAATAAAACTAAGAGTGGTATTGAAAGCATAAAATTACAATTGTTTATAGCTGAACAAAACATATGAACTAGGAAGTTGAAGTAACTTCTCATTCTTCCATGGTTTCTGTCTTAATGAAAAATTTGATGGCACAATTTTAAAATATAATGTTCAACTTAGTCAATTAATTTTACAAAATATTGACTTTCATTGTGTCATTTTAATACATATTTGTGATATCTATTTTCTAATAAATGATCAAAATTTATTCTGTCTAGCTGAATACTACTCTATTTCCTATATATTCCACATTTTCTTTATCCATTCATCTTATGGGTCCCCATGCTGATTCTCTATGTGGGTTACTGTGAGTTGAGCCATAATAATAATTTTAAAAGGTACACAAGGATCTCTATAATATATTTACTTTAAATTCTTTAGGTAGGTACCAAGGAGTAGTATAAGTGGGTAATATGATAGTTCAGTTTTAGGTTTTGAGGAATCTACATATTGATTTCCATACTGGATGCATTAAAATCTGACTGATGACATCTTTTAACATTTATTTTACATTTATTCATGTTCTTATGAGCCTAAATAAAACAAATTCCCATGTACTGAATGAATTTCCTAAATCTTATATATTTTGTGTCAAGATTTTAGATAATATTTAAAATGCACGTTGATTCTGCTCAAATCCATAAGAGGATTCGATTTCTAATCACCATGCCACCATGATTTCCATGATGTTGGAGTAATTTTCTGATTTGGATTTGAGAAATGCATTTCCCTAACAATGTGAAGCAGTGGCTCACTGCCATTGCCTTGTTCTTAAAAAGTCCTACTTCATGGAGTTCTACCCATTTTGTAAATTATTGCCTGGAACTCAGACAGAAACACTGATAGAGGCTGAGGCAGGAGGAGCACAATGAGTTTGAGGCCCGCCTGTGCTACATAAATGAATCCAAGGCCAACCCGCACAACATAGTGACAACTTGTCTCAAAAAAAATCCTAATTCACAAGGATAGGCTTCTCACTTGGGCAACTGCCACAGGAGTCTGCAACCTTTTCTTTCTCAGATACTTCCCTCAGTGCACATGCAGAAAAACAGAAAAGTCTTTCAAATAAATAAATTGTGTTATCTTCTTCCTTAGGATTTGTTGCATTTGGAAAACACTGACATTTCTTACTATCACTTATAGAATTTTATATTCTCTAGATATTTCAGAAAAAAATATTTCTAAACACAGTGCTCAGACACAGATAACTTTCAGACTCAGCATTGCCCCAAGCAAGATCTTTGCAATATGGGTCTTCAGGCAGTGTTTCTCTTTGGCTTGAAACTCTCTGTGGTTCCTTTGTCTTCCCATTCAATCATCTTTGTGTTCCATTCATCTCAGAATAAATATGCTTCTGGGAAGGGTTTCCTGTTCACATTAGCCACAGTTACTTGGCTTCTTAACTTTCTGTTCTGAGTCATTTTAATCTTTTCCTTTACTAATACTATATTTTATATTATTTTATCTTTGGACATTCTTTCTTTCCTTAACCTTGTTAGACACCATAGAAATAGAGGTTGTAGTACTTGGGAGGCAGAGGCAGGAGGATTGAGACCAACCTGGGTTACACAAGGAGTTCAAGGTCAGCCTAACTACATAGGAGACCCTCTCCAAAAGAAGAACAAGAAAAGAAAGAAAGAAAGAAAGAAAGAAAGAAAGAAAGAAAGAAAGAAAAAAAGACAGAAGTAGAGGTAGTATTTGTTTGTCTTTCTAAATGGCACAAAGTGGATAAACTATAAATATTTTTAAAAATTATTTTTATCAACTATCTAGATGAAAATTTTTTACATCTGCCATTCAATGTAAAGTTGAGATTTCATTAGTAGGAAAAAGCCATGCTTGGTAATATATACCTGTAATCCCAGCTCTCTGGGAAGTTGAGGAAGGAACTCAAAGTTTTAGCTCAGCCTGGGCAACTTAGTGACTTAGAGAGTGTCACAAAATAAAAAATAAAAAGCAATGGTGATGCAACTCAGTGCTGAGGTCTTGGTTTCAATCATCAGTATTGCAAAAAAAAGTCACTTTGTTTTGGAGTAGTATGGTGAATATGAAAGTAATCTACTCAAATCCTCATGCCGTCTTACTGTTATGACTAATAACTTTCATTAGCAAGTTAGTTTTTAAGAATCATGAATATATTTGAAGTATATGTAAAACCCAAATTTATGTAATTAATATAACTCCTTCTAATAGCTCCTTGGTAAGAACTTCAAGAAGGTCATTGTGGAGGGGGAGAGAGATTTATGTAAAGTTAAAGGATCTTCTTAGAGTAAACATACGGATATTTTTCTTAAGTTTTAATGTGACCAGGTCATCTATAATGAGCAGAAGTTTATCCCAATTGACAAACATTAGGACCGCAGAGTGGAAATGAGCAGGAGGAAATGGAACAGGGCAGGTAATCCAAGCTCAGCATCAGGGCCAAAGGAAATCAGGGAGGCCAGACGCTGGCACAAATAATTGCTCTTGGAGGCTTCGCTTGCACAAATACCCAGGCACAGACACCACAACTGTTCGCAAATTGTGAACTAAACAGCCACTATATCTTGGGAACAGACTGTCTGAAAGTAATAAAGATCGTGTGGCATTCTTTTTTATTGACAGTGCACTGAGTTATATGACACTATTTAATTTTTGAAGGCATCAACACAGTGCTCAGTCAGATTTAGTTGAGCAGTGAAGTGCAAAGTTTCTATAGAAATCATAACAGATATCTACAGAAACTTCTATAGAAATTTTGTTTGTAATAACAGACAAAATTTGGTCTTTAAAATATCCCCCACTGCAGACCAACTGAACCCAAGTTCTGGAAATTTAGGTGAGAGATCTGTACTTCGTTGGCCCTTGCAATTTCAATAATAGTAAGCAATATGGATTGATGTGAGTACCTCTAGCAGATAATGTAAGTGTCCTAGGTACATCTTACAAGCCTTTCCCCTTGCCATGCACATATGCCTGAGCTCCAGCTGCTGGTTTTGTATCTCTGCCTTCTTGACTGACAGTTATATCTGACAATAGAGTGGGTCCATTCAAGTTCACAGAAAATCAGGAGTAATGGAGAATAGCAGAACCCTCTGGAAAAATACCATTCAACCAATGGTAATGGTAGGTAATTATATCATCCAATCCTGCATCTGTCAGGACAAAGAGCTAAGGAATTCATTCTTCCTGGTACAAAGAATTCCCAAGTCTGATTAAGTTCCAGTGGCTCAAAGCTTAATAACACCTCATTTATTTCCTCTTTTCTCTGCCTGTATTGCTTTCATTGGGCTGCTGAAAAAAACATAAATGACTTAAAAGAGTAGACACATTGATTTATTCTCTCATAGTTCTGAAGCCTAGAAGTTTAGTAAGGACCATGGTACTAATGGAAATTTTAGGGAAGAATCTTTTTCTGTCTTTTCTTTGATTTTGATGCTTTATCAGAATGTTGGCACCCCCTGTCTTATAGCTTTACCAGTAATAATCTCTTCTTCCATCATCTGAGGGCTGTTCTCTTGTGTTTCTGTCTCTGTCCTTGTGTCCATGGACTCCTCTCCCTTCTCTTACAAAGTCACACATTTTTAGATATAGATCCAACCCTGCCCTAGTTTGACTTAAGCTTGAGTATATGGGCAAAGAGTCTTGCAATAGAATATACCATTATAAGGAGAAGTCACTTCTCAGATGGACTTAACATTTTGGAGACAGTGTTCAAGCCAATATACTCCCTCTATTGTTCTAGCCATACTCACTATTTCTTCATATCCTCTTTCAGAGAAACAGCTTACATTTAAAGTCTTCTTTCAGATTCTGCTTATGGGAGGACTCTGACTTCATGCCTAACAACTACCCAAAGGTCTTACATTAGACAGATGCATCAAGATGACACCTTCCTCTTCCCTGCACTGCTTCTATGATGATATTTGTGTTCATTTTTCACTATGGCCTAAGGAGGGAGGTATTATTTCTAGTGTATCAGGAAAAGGATTATCCATGAAATAATAGAAGAACCTAGCCATTAGAGATAATCCCAAATCAGGAGATCTTAACTAAGAATGAATTTGGAAGTGTATGAGTTGATGAATTTGAATATAAGACTAAAAAGACAAAGTGTTTTAGTAGTTGAGTCCTTGGGATATGATATCATAATTAATATTTTGTCAAGAAAACTAGTAGTTATCCCAAGTATGCTGGTGCCATAGGTTCTCTGAACACGAGAAATTAAAATATAAGAAAAGAAAAAGAAAAAAACCTATGTAGTAGGTGAAAATGAGATGGAACTGCCAAAATGTTTGGCATCAAGTCTGAAAGTGTCGTAAGTTACAGCAGAACCTGTGAGGCTGCTTCACTTCCTCTTGACATGGCAGTTGGTGCAAAGAGCCTGGTACACCATTGTGCTTATGCTACATTAGTTGGTAATGGTACAGAACCCTGAGATGTTCAAGAGAAAACTACATCTTTTTATGGGGGAAATGACAGAGAGCTAAATACTGCCATTAGCTTTGAGCTCAATATCCATTATCTATGCTGTCTTTAAGATGGAAAGTGAAATTATTGTCCCTCACTCTTCAGCAGGGGGACTCTATGAGAAGCCCTAATCAAATTTATTTTTTAAAAATTTAACTTTACTTGTCCCCATTTACAGGTGATAGTTACTTCTTTAACAATTTTTTAAATACTTTAAATTTCATTCTCATGTTTTCATTCTCTATGAATTTTATACACATTAGAGTCAATGTGCTTTATGGATTAAATACTTTTCCATATAGGAAAAACAAAAAGGTAGGAAAGAAAACAAATTTTAATACATCAAAATCATGCTTCACAGAGCAGCACTGGGCTATATCACCTTTTGGTGTGAGTTTCTCTACCTCTGACCTTTCTCCTACTTCTCTGGTTTCCTGATATTGAATCCCTGCTGATGTGTTGCAACCTCTTGAAAATTTCCTTTGTTATTAGAGAGGTTTGAACTTGCCTTGAATATAGGTATGATGAGGGACATTGATTTCTTTGGCAAGAAAAACCTCTCAAATAAGTGTTTCCTGGCCTGCCTGCTTAGATATACACTGAAGCAGGAGATTTTCCTCAACAAATGTGGCTTCTTCCCTGAAAAAGAGTAATAGCCTTGTGCATGGAAAATCTCTTCTGAATGAATAAAAGTAGAATTAGCAGTAGAGGAATTTACCTTTGTGTTGTAATAGATTCTTTCCCAAGGCTTTCTCTTTTTGTTTCTTTCTATATTATGGATTGAACTATATTACTGTATTCCTCACGAATACCAAAACAGGCAAGTGAATTTCACAGCATTTGATGAAATGAATAAACTCAGTGGGGAAAACGACTGGCACTGAAGGTCTCTAAGAGAAGAATTCAGGCTTATTTTGAAGCATTATCAGGTAAGAACAAAAGACAGTATAAGCTCCAAACAGGCAAGCTGATTTCATGTTTGCCTCAGGCAAGCCAAATGCTCTCTGTTGATTTACTGTTGAATTGCAAGAGCAAAGGGTTGTAAAGGCAAAACAATCTTTATTCTTCTTTTTCCCCACCATGCTTCCTTGATACCCTAAAGTAATATGATTTGCTGAGATGATGTGAAGATGAGTGGGTTAGACTTATGGTTTTTGAAACTTTCAACTGTTTTAACACTGTAGACATGAAACATTAAAACAATCAAACCATTTCTGTGAGAAAAGATAAATAACATTGCTATAAATAAAGGTAGGAGAATTGAGTTTCAGTGATCTTTTTCTACTTCAGTGTCTTGTGAAATTTGTGAAGCCAAGGTAAGGCAATAACTTCCCCAAAGGTTCTTTCTGGTGCTGATATTCCTTCCAAAGTGGCACAAGTTTATGAAATATTAGTTATAATGGCCATAAAAGTTAATATACTGCAGTGTTAACATTTATGAGAATTACAGCTTTTATTGTTGGAAACTACTTTGCTGAAAATTAACAATCTTTTTTGCTTGTATGAGTATATCAGTCAGTTATCATAAAGTGTGAGAAATAAAAACTTTAAAAGAACATTTTTTCTTTCCACATTAAAAATGTCTTCAATTTCCTAATTTTCTTTATTAAAAAGCAATAGTGAAGAAAAGTTATAACACTTTCATACTTTCAGAGGAATCTTATTAACCTGATGTTTATCCTGCCAATAATAGTATAAGACTGCCAATAATAAAATCATAGTATTTATGATTTTGTTGAATTGAAAGAGCAAAGGGTTGCTGCCAATAATATTATATCAAAATAAGCAGAGGTACGGAAAAGCCAGACATGGTTTCAGAATCATATTTTACTGACTTCAAAATCTGATCAGTTCTTCTCATATTATCATTTCTACTGTTTCAAAAAGTTTTCAGAATTATTTACTTCCCTGCAAATTAAGAAAAATGCTGAAAAAATGTTTTAGACTATATCTCTTTATTAAATGAGAAATCATTAATAATTTTGAGTTTTGATAGTAAGCTCTTCACTAAACTTTGAATTAAATAGTGAAATCGTAGTATCTTCTAAATTGAATGAGAATCGACAGTAACAGCCATGGAGTTCGGGGGAATTTCCATGTTTTCAGGTTCACAGAGTGCTTGCTTCTCAGAACTCCTACAACAAATAACAGAAAAGTGGCAGTTTCAAGTAGAGGAAATTTATTAACTCACAGTGTTGGAGTGAGACTCCTAAAATCAAGGATTCGGGAGATATGGTTCTTCCAGAGGTCTAAAGATAGAATCTGTTCTTTAACCTTCTTGTTGCTTCTGGTGACAGCTAGAATTCTTTGATTTGTGTTTGCATCACTTCCATGTCTACCTCAGTATTCTGGCTGTAGTCATACTGGATTATAGGCCCAATGTATTCCATTTAATTTGAAGCATATTTAAATGTGCAAATAAACCAATTTCTAAACAAGCTCTCATTCAGAGGTATCAGAGGTTAATATTTCAGTATTTTTT
>NW_004955404.1:36758502-36765527 GCF_000276665.1 Chinchilla lanigera
TAAAACTGTATTTGAATTAATACATTACTTTTAGATTTGCTTCTGTTTGGAAACAGCTCTCAGCTGCGGAAAGTTGGGGATTTGAATAAACACTTTCAGTTGTCTGTATCTTTTCTCTCCCTAAAAATAATTTACAATTTTAACATTACTAACCTGAAGATTTATCTATACTAAGTCTTTTTAAAACTTGCCTTTAAAGATTATAATTTTTTCCCCAAAGTGTTTTGGATACTCCAATGTTTTAATTTTTAAGAAAATTCTGCATGGGGACATAAGAATTTATTGTCTTTCACCACAATTAGAAATAGATAAATATCTTTTTGAGGAATAGTTAGCATGCATAGTTACCACACTTTTGAAGCCATAGTTTAATTTTCTAGAACTTAAAGTAATTTTTAATACTTTTTAAATGTTTTCCCTAAATAGCTGAACTCACTCAGTTTCTGTAAGGTATAAAATACATACTATAAATCAGAAAGCCACTTCATTAAGCAATAAGATCCTCATTCTATAGTTAGGACACACTAATTGTCCAAGGTCAAGGAGTTACTGAATCTGGCTGAAGTGGTGCATGCTTATAATCCCAGAACTCGAGAGACTGAGGCAGGAGCATCACGAGTTCAAAACCACTTTGAACTGCACAGTGAAAAACAAAGGAGCTATAGCTAGAAGAGGAAGAGGATGGAAAAATATCTGAGATGTATAATAAATGTGTCAATTCCTACAATGAATATGAGTATGATGTACTACAAACACTAACAAAAAATAATAATTGGACAAAAATGAAGAAGATAATTATCTGGATAGCTAGAATATAAAAAATGTTTAAATCAATACTAATTTGATTTGGTTTTTGAGATAGAATTCTCTACCATTTTTTTAAAAACTTTTTCTCACTATTCCTAATGTGTCAGTCCCTACGAGAACGTGCTGTTAACAAATCATTGTTCTACTTTCCTGTGAATTTTGATTGATATGTTGCATTTTCATGTACTGAGGGTCTGATTCACGCTTGTTTATGAAATTTAGTGCTATTGTGAATTCTGTCATTATACTTAGCTTTTTCTCAAGAATTATATTCTTGGGGTACACTAATGTTTAAATGTTTTAAAATTTGCTTTTGGGTTAAAACCATTAGAAAAATAAAAAAGATTCATGTATTTGACTCTCTTCCTCTAGTTGTGCTTTCTTTGGGTTTTATGTAAGAGAGATTTCAAAATAAGTACAAAGTTAGTCATTATTAATCTCTATCTTCTCCTTGCAGCTCAGAAGGTAGGTATCTTAGTGGTATGTATATGCTGGAGAAAAGAATACTAGCATCTTAACTACATTCTTTCTTCAATCTCCTGGGCTAAGGTGGTAGGGTGATGACCTAATGAGCAGGAAAATAGCGATGGAAGTTACATGGTGATCATACCAATGAGCAGAATGGATTGCATTCACCAGGGTTCTCCAGCCTGAGATTCTGGTCACCAAAGTTACGCTCTGGTAGTTATCATTAACTTTTTAAAGGGGCATACGGTTCATGAGTAGTGCCATATGAAGGGAAGATTATACCCAATCTTAAAATAAAATTTATGATCAATAATTCTGTCAAATATTATTGGGTGTTATGAAGGGACAAAGTATTCCAGAAGCACTTCATTTTAGGATAGTATGAGTTATACACAGTAAAATAGGTTTATTTAATTCAAAATTTCATGGACCCCTGAATATGATCAGGTGCATTATGACAAATTAAAGATAGATGTAGACTGTGTAGTACTTTTCAAACTTCACAGACTACTTTGAACTGATTTTATCAAAATATTTTTTTAATAAATAATAACATGGGAAGTGACTTTTCATCCTCTATAGGAATGACATCTAAAGATGCAACAATAAAAAAGTAGTCACAAAAGATAGTCTATGGAATTTAACATAATTTAACTGAGAAAATCAATAGTGATGGGGGCTGGGGATTTAGCTCAGTGGCACAGCACCTGTCTGGCAAGCGCAAGGTCTTGAGTTCGATTCCCAGTACCAGAAAAACTAAATAAACAAATAAACAAAAATAGTGAAAAATGGAAAAATTTTTCTGTAACTTGAGAACTTTCATGAGAAAATGATAATTTTATTAAACAGAAATTTCTGTGTGTAAGATTTCTCATTGAGACTCAATAAGAATCAAAATTACTTTATTTTGACTTCCATACAATTTGTATTTTTAAAATTTTGATAACTGTAATATGATATCTGAAAAAATATATTACTTGTTTATGAATAAATTTTGAATGATTTTGAAATAGTTAACTATTTTGAGTTGATAATACAGAGGCAGTCTAACAAATAAGTTTATTACATCTATTTTATAGCAGTTAAATTGTCTTATTCCTATTAACACAATTATTTTTGTTTTTTTTGTCTTTCGATAATACTTTGCCATGTCATGTACACTTTCAGTGTATGAGAGAGGGATCAGAAAAACTGTAATTTGAATGTAAAATTGTATGAACTAAAGATTGTATGAATTGTACACTTATGTAAATATGAAATTCTCATAATATATTTTAAGGCTCACTTTTTTATTTAGAAGTATAAAATTAAGTTTATTAAATGGTGCATAAATATATTCTATCTTCTTTAAAATGTAAACATTCAAAAATAAAATTCAAAGGAAATAGATTACTTAAGTACTTTGAAGATATTTGATTCAAATATCAGAAATAATTCCCTAACATAACATCTGTAAAGGAAAATGAATTCTCTTATAGGCATACAAAAACTGATGGCTTCATTAAAATGTTTTATTGCTTGGTGAGAGAGCAATAAACTCAATGGACATCTTTGTTCCTTTCTAATTTCTTCTCCTCAATAAAAATAAATCTTGATTAAACTTGTTAAGTGAAGACTAGCTTTTAAAACATAATTTATCTTTGAAAAAATCAAGTATTACTGCTGTTATTCAGAAGGACTATCAGAGTTCAACATGGTGTAAAATGTTAGAACCTTTGTCTTATTTTATGAAGCACTTTATATCAGTCTTCTAGTCTACAACACTAATTGACAGTTAAAAAGCTACTTTAAGCAGCAGGTATTGACGGCTTGGCCCCATACAGCTAATTACATTTTCTCTCTAATGTTTTATAATTTCACTTCCCCTACCACACACCAATTCAAGAAAATATTTTTGCACACGTCTATCTCCTATTTTCTTTCTTTGTTTCTTTGCTGGTCTTACTGCTGATTCTTCCTGTTTCTTCATTCTGAGGAAGCCTTAGTCCAAACACATCTCTACTAAAAAACAAGACAAAATCTTTATAAATGATGACATTCTCTCTTCACTGTGTCCAGGACCCATCTTTGCCCCGAATTTTTTCTACTGGAGAATTGCCCTTGGTATCCCTGTAAAAGGACAGGTGTTACTTTGACTGTTAATTTGATGGGTGGCAACAAGATTTGGACAGAATTAGCCATACAGCATGCATCACGCTGCCTATGGTGGGCAGTAACGCAGTTGAAAAGAATTTGACCGTGCTCCCAACTTTAGACTTTGCTCTCTACTCTCATCCCTGCAGTCTCAGTGATTGGTTTAGACAATGCACTTAGTAAAAAGGAAGTTTGAGACTGTGGTAAACTGAATCATGGTCTCCCAAAGGGGCTTGCAGGCAGAGTCCAAAGGTTTATGGTTCTTGAGAAGGACTTTGTATACGTGATTAAATTAAAGATCTGAAAAAGTGGAGATTATCCTCTCTAATTTACCTGGACCCTGACTATTAAAATCTTTATAAGGAGCAATCAGGGGAAGTGCGAGTTTGAATAGTGATGGTGATGTAGTGATTGTGGAAAACGTTGGAGTGATCAACTCTGAAAATGGAAAAAGGGCCTCCAAGCCAGAGAATTAAAAACATCTGCAAGAAACTGAAAAGGCAAGGAACCGATTATCTCCTCGGAGCCTCTACAAAGCACCACTTTGGTAGACACCTTGACTTTGGCCCAGGAAACTGATTTCACAATTCCAAATTCCATAATAAAAAGAAACTAAATATGCATCATTTTAAGCCTCTAAATTTATGCTGGTTTGTTATAGCAACAGTAAAAAACAATGTAAGATCAGCACTCAACTTGTGAGTTTTTCTAGTATCATTGGTGGCAAAAGTAACAATTTTTTCTGTATAACACAGTTTTGGGATATGAAATTATTTTAATTGTTATCCATTATGACTAAAACCAGCTTGACTTTAAAATTGACAGATCAAGGATAATAAAACAAAATAGACATCAGTAAAGTGTTCTTACAGTCCTGAGCAAAAACAAACAACATTTAAGCTTATAATGATTCAAGGTCGTTGCAATTACATAAGTTTGCATATTTTCTTTTTGTTGAGAAACATTTTCAGTAATTTGCAGTAGGAAGCTGAGGAATTCAGAAGAGCAATTTTTCCAAATACTTAAATTTTAGAATAAATTTCTAATGCATTTTTATAGTGGGATTAAAAGAGAAGGAAGTCATGCTCTTTTGGACAAATTAAATTGAATCCTGAAAATTGTCATGGTATGAAGAGTCCTACTTTTTTATCGTTCTATCTTCATTGTCTAACGTTGTCCAACAAATATGATAAATGCTTAAGAAATATTTGTTCAATGAATTGACAGCTAAATATAAAACATATCATAATATAACTCTTATGGTTTCCTCCTAAATATCCCCTCAAAAACTTTTGCTTGTTTGCCAGCTTATGGAATTTTGATAGATGTGATTGGATCATATGGGCTTTATACTCATCAAAGGATTAATCCCCTCAGTGTTTATTGCTTTCTGATTTCATTATGAGGTGGGGTCTAATTGTATGAAACAGGTCACTGAGACATAACTTTGAAAGGTATATTTTATTCTGATCCCCTTTCTCTGTCTGTCTCACTGTCTGTCTGTCTGTCTGTCTCTGTCTCTCTCTTTTTCTCTATGTCTATTTCTCTGTCTCTGTCTCTATCTCTGTCTCTGTTTGTCTCTCTCTCACCCTTGGTCTTACTTTCTAATTCCTGGCTGCCTTAATGTTAGCAAACTTCTTCAACCATGCCCTTCTCCAGGGAGAACCAAGCAACCATGGACTGAATCATCTGAAACCATGAACCAGAACAAACCTTTTGTCCCTCAAGACTTTATTCTCAAGTATTTTGTCACAGCAAAGGAATGGTGACTAACATAATTATTACAGTATCATTATCACCCGGTCTTCACTTAAAGTATGTTTTGAGTTATAGGAGCCTAAATGCATGGATGCAACAATGATAAAGAGTAAGTAATATTCTTAGTATGAACCAAAACCAGTCTAGGAAGATAAATGTAATTTCCAATAGACCCCAGACAGAAACGTGTCCTCTGTTGCCAGCTCAGGATCAACCACAAAAAGCCAAAGATGATTATAAAATCGATCTTACAAGTTGTGCAGGTTATCATTACTTTGCCTTCAGCTACACAATTCCAACAACCTCCAAAGAGAACATAAGAGAAGACTTCTCTCTTATACCAACAAATTTTCACTCATTTGCATGTTCTTGAGTCTGTCAGCACAAATAATTATATCTGACTCCTTTGCCATAGCAAACTGTGGCAAATACAATGTTTCTTCTCATTTGGAATGTCTTCATTTGTTTTCACAGCTATAGAAATGGGCTGACAATGATCTTTCTTAACAATGACCTTTATCTTAGCCATTTATGGTTGAGAAACTGTGACCGTATGAAGATATCTTCTCATTGAAATTTGATCAAATAAATGAAAGCAATAAGTTTTTATTTTAAAGTTTTAAGTAAATAATTGGGCTGTAAATATTATCCTATCAGAAATATTTTTCTCATTAATATACACTTTGAGTAAAAATTGACCATTAGGTTTTCATTTCCTACACTTATTAATATCAAAGTGTAGGCAAGTACTAAAACTGTGCAAGTATGGGAGTTAGGACAAATCCCAACCCTGACCTCTGGATATTTATGCTCCAAAATGATGGGAAAAAAACATTGAATAACATCTGTTCATAACAACAAAACAAAGTAGCTGGGGATTTAGCTCAGTATGAAAGGCTCTGGGTCCAAGCTCTAATATCAAAAAATGAAAAAAAAAGTTTTATTTAAGGCTTTACAAAAGGGCCAAATGTATGAATGCAAGAAGATAAAATAGCACAATCCAAAGGTGTCAGGCTTGAGGATGGAGCCCAAGAGTGTTCGCTGGAGTGGTCATGAAGGAGTAGATAGCCCCCACGAAAAACAGTCTCCTATAATTCCAGAGCTTAGTCATCATTCAGGAAAGATTTGAAAGTAGTATAATTTTGATTGCATTCCTGTCATTCTTGCATAATGGAAAATAATTTTGTTGTATAAGGAAAATGAAGTTACATTTCAAACAGAGATTTTTGATGTTGACTCTTATATATCATCTTTCTAATCCCCTAGGTGTTAAGATGATCATATCATATTTATTTATTTCCCTTGTAGAAATATCAGGGTATTAACACGGAACAAATACTGCCCACCAGCAACTTGAAAATAAAAGAATGAAGTTCGCTTTTTTCCACTGGAATTTTTCCTGCTAAAGAGAGCCTCCTTAGAAGAATGTTCATGTATATGCTTCACAATTTATCCCCAAGCCTTTCTTCCTCTCCTCTTTGGGATTTTCAATCACTGCTTTTCACATCCTTAGTCAAGATTCTTTCACTTGTACATAACTTTTCTTCACAGCTCTATCTTTTTTATGCATGTGGTTATTCAATTTGAGATACCTTTTTTTCTCTCTGAGATATATTTTTGTTACAGAAGCCTGAAAGCAATATAAACTCTCTTGTGAGATTTTTCTGCATTCATTCCATCTTGGATGCATTTAATTAATTATAAACTCAACTGGGATAGCGTGCTTTCTTACCAGTAATTCTAGTATTCTGAGGTATGGAGATACCTGAGATGAAAGCCATATACTTTAGGTGTCTTCATTAACAATATCTGCTCTATAATTGATCCCCTTTTCATGTGACATATATATATATATATAT
>NW_004955404.1:36765627-36813868 GCF_000276665.1 Chinchilla lanigera
TATATATATATATATATATATATTTTGCGGTTTGTCAGATCATCTTTTTATTGAAATATTTTATGTTTCTTAGCTAGCTGGCACTCCACAATACCGTTGTTTATGTCATCGATAATGTCATGAGGTGCTGCTGTCCACGTTGCAGCCTACAGACTGGGCGGTCTCCAGGATTTCTTTAATGGTTCCAGAACATTCTCTGGCTAAAGACCAGTGCGGCATCTGTTGTGCAATGTTGACAGTCTCATCAAAAGTAATATTTCCACTGTGTTTAATGCTTTTCTGCTTCTTTCTGTCTCTTGGCAGCTCCTTGGGGGCTTTGATGATCAGGACAGAGGCAGAAGGCACCACCTCGATCTTAGCCTGTCTGTTCTGAATGTTCAGTTTCACCATAATGCTCACACCTTCCAGTCACCAGTTGCCTTGGTGATGTCATCACCTACTTTTTTTGGAGACAGAAATAAGTGACTGATCTTAGGGGCCAGGGCAGACATGGTGCCAACTTCACCACCAGTGCACCTCGGGTACAAGACTTTGATCTCTTTGTGGTCAAACTTGGGTGGCATGGTGGAGGCAGCTGGTGTCCATGCATCTGGATTCAGAACGACCAAAGAAAGTTGCACATTAGCCTCCTCCTAGTTGAAAGTCAAAAGGTCATGTGACATTTTTTAACCTAAGTCTGACATAGTGTGTAACTAATTTAGTCTAAAAGAAGCAAAGGGTTTATAAAAGTAATGTGTAGTCTCAAATATATAGAATTTTACTTAAAATATTTGTACAGTTTTGGAAAACTGCTTACTTAGGAGTGATTAAGTTTAGGTTAGTAATTTACAGTGACTAGGAAGCCAGTCTCTTAGGCCAAATTGTGTGACCTGGACCTTTGATCTGCAACTTACTAGTTATGAGACTATGAACAAGTGACTTTACTTCTTTGTTTCTCAGTTTTCTCATTTGTAGTATTTGGACATTCATAACATCTGACTTACACTGCTTTAGTAAGTACAAATATGTGCAGGGGATAAAATAATTCCTGGTCTGTGGTAGTGTCTTAGCACACTCTTAACTGTTGGTACTTTTAGTAATTGTGATTTGAGTGGCAAAAGGAGGAAGAGAAGGACCATGGGTGGTGATATGTGCCAGATGATCAAGCTCCTTCAAGGAATTATAGTTTACCAAGGAGACAAAAACCTAGCAGATCACTGTGCATTAGTATATCCAGTACCTTGGTAGAGCAAAACACACCTGAGACCAGTAGTCTTGTTGGAGAAGGTAGGAGAGCAGAATGAACACCTGGAGTGAGTTACTGAGGTCTAATAGAGCTTAGCCACAAAGAAAGGAAGCTGTGCACAGACACACTGCACAGGAGTGCTGGAGGGAGGGGTGCAGAGTACATGGAGCACCCATTGAAGTCAAATAGTAGTGCGGCATTCCATGCAGCAGAGAGGAAGACAGATTGTAGACTATGTTGTTCCATGCAAAATTGCTGGCCTTTTCTGTGAAATCAACAGAATAAATTAATCATGGAGATTGTATGATTGTGTGCATATTTTAAGTTAATCTCTTTTTTTTGGTACCAGGAATCGAACTCAGGACCTTGCACTTGCCAGGCAGGCACTTATCCCACTGAGCTATATCCCCAGGTCTGTGTGACTATTTTAAATATCACCAATCATAATGGAGCATGATATGTGGAGTTTTATACAAAAGAATATTGTAAAAATGCTACTGAAGTTATAAGAAGATTGAAAAAGGAACTAAAAATGAAACAATACTTAAATGAGAGTGCAACGCAGCCATGTTCTGAGCTTATTTTCTCTTCTATGAAAATAATTGCCAGATTTCAGCTTTGCAAGGTCTTCATTCTTATAAAGAAATCAAAGAGACCCTAATGGCTTTCCCTCTTGATGCCTTTTAAGTAAACACTTCCAAGATATGTAGCTTAAAGTAATGAGAGCTCAGAAAGCTGTCTCTTTATCACATGCTCTTAATGCTCAAAAGTATCTTTGGAGAAAGCTAACCACTCTGCTGCTACTTTTATCCATAGTGTATAAGTCAGACGTGCTCAGGGGATTGACATTCAGGGGTCAGTTCTTCTTAAGGACTGTTGACATTTCAGTTTTACCCAAGAGCTAAACTACACTGAACACAAGACAGAATTTTTATTCTGCAATAAAGATAGATAGACACATAAAACATAGTTATATATGTATATAATATATCTATCTCTACACTGATTTATAAATGTGTGAATCATAATGATCTGTTATCCATGTAGAAATTTTAAGATTAAAGAAATATATCGTTTTCACTTTTCTCAAACATTTTTAGAAAGAGCTTATGATATTTATAATTCAAATATTTATAATTTATAAAATTATATTTTATACTTAGTTAAGCATACATTATTGAGTCCTTCCTCATGATTAATTGGTTCTAGATTTTATATTTATCTTTGTGTATAATTATAAACTCAACTTTCTTCATAAATCAGACATCAAGTATATTCTGTAAATCTTATTTAAAATCTAATTAAACAATTTAAACTGTCAAGAATCTATTCTCCCAGTTAATTAAGATTTTAAGCAGTGTACAAAATAACATTAAAGCAGTAAAACAAAATATTGTTTTATATCTAAAAGAATAAAATCTATGTAACATTGACATTAATGTTTTATCCCCAAAATGTCTAAAAGTAATCTGTGCTGACAGAAATGAGAATGGTCGTGGATTTTGGTGATGGGATGATTCACCAGAAAGGGACATGAGAGAAATTTCCGTGGAGAAATTGGTGTTCATTATATTTTTCAAATATTACCACCAAACTGTACAGTAAACATGTCTAGATTGAAATGCTGGCTTTACTTTTTACTAGGTGTGGGAAAGTGAAAAAACATTTCACTTAATTTTATCTCATTTTCTTCATGTATAAAACATACTTTTACCCCTTGCATTGCCATGGATGTAAATAATTTAGAGAGACAGTGAGTGAACGGTCTTTGGCATACAGTCAGAATTCAATATGCCTTAGTATTTATTTCTGTGCTCACAGAAAGATTTGGGAAAAGATATACCAAAGTGTACAGTGGGTTGTCTAGCTTTAGTATACCCATTGCCAAAAGTAAGATGTCAGGATCTCCATTAGACTGACTTTAACTGGGATAAATATTGTGAAATTTTTAAGAATTTGCCAAGTTAGTCTGACATCTCTTTGGTAGCTGGAAATTTGTCATGAGGTGAGTATTTTACCACTCAGTACAGAAAAACAGCTTCCGTAAACGTACCAGGATGATATTAAAGTTAGCATAATTATCTAAGTCAAAAGTTTTTTGTTTTGGCTATGATCAATTGAACAAAACAATGGATCTTTAGAAAGGTTATAGAAATTATGTAGAGATTATACCTACTGGTAACAAAATTTTTAAACTCCAGTTGTTATATGTTTAGAGATATAAACATACTTAGAGAGATAGAGATATAAACTTATAGAGATATAAACTTACTTTTGGCAATGGGTATACTAAAGCTAGAGATTTTACATGACCCAGAGATTTTACTTCAATGTATTCATCCAAGAGAAATGAAGATATATGTCTACAAAAGATGTATAAGAAACATTATTTAGCATAGCCAGAAAGAGAGTTCTCTTTGCAGAGTATATAAATAGTGTTTCATCTGTACAAATTTAAAACACATAGAAATAAAAAGTTAAATATACCGCAGAATGACAAAGCAAAGGTAAAGAATATTACAGAGAGTTGACAAAAAACCCTCGACTAAAAACAAAGAATGCACAGCCTATAACTGTGTGTGAAATGTAAGACCAAGAAAAAGTAATCTGTGCTGACAGAAATGAGAATGGTCGTGGACTTTGGTGATGGGATGATTCACCAGAAAGGAACATGAGAGAAATTTCCGTAGAGAAATTGGTGTTCATTATACTTTTCAAATATTACCACCAAACTGTACAGTAAACATTTTACAATACATTGATCATGCCTAAATAAAGAAAAAAAATTTCATAGTAAGGGCAAGTAGGAGAGGTTGGGGATATTTAGCCCCATGATTAATTCCAATCAGCTCAGCTGTGCTAAAGAATGAAACCATTTGAAAAGGGAAATCATAGATACAGGGTTAGACTGTGGGCTGTATTTATACCTCTACAGAGACACTTTAATAATTCCCCAGCTCAGTGGTGCTGAGGGCCACTTACCATTCCAACTTTGATGAATCTGAAGCTGCATTTAAGAATACAGGCTCTGGAGTTAAAGTTTTCAATCCATGGGATCTCTTCAGAAGTTGATATCTTGAGACTTTTAAGAAGTTCCTCACTCTCTTAAGGGCCAGCCTCATGAGGTGGTTATGAGGGTTGAATGAAGTGGTCTACATAAATAACAAATTCCTCTGATTTTGGGCCCAAGAAATGTTGCAATATCAGATGACAATAGTGAATTCAAAATATTATTTATACTGTACAGATTATAGACAATTCTAAGCATGTTTTGTTTTGTTTTTCAGAAAGAGAATAAGATACATAGCAGAAATTAACTTTTAGAATACTTGCTAAGGAGTGGAAGTTAGTATTAATTGTATATGTCTTAGAACCCATGCAATGGAGCATTTATTATCATACTGAAAAAAAATCGATTTAGAAATAAAGCAACTCCTGCCATGATCCTAGAGTACCCATAAACATTGTTATCCAAATCCTAGGAATAGTGAACATCATCAGTGATGGTGATTTGTGATCTTCGACAGACACTTAACTTGGTGTTCTCCCCAGGAAACAAAAAGGAGCTAGAAGGCGTCAAAGAGTTCTGAAGGATCTCAGTTCACCCTAACCTACTTTGATTCTCCTTAATGACATGAACTCTTTAAACTTGAATAAAGTTGAATAAGGAGTGCAAGTAATTGCTCTGCAACATAAAAAAGAAAGTTTAATACTGTGTTATTTATCCTCTTGTTACGTGTACTACTGTTAAAAGGCTTGTAACATATTTCCACAACTAGAATAAAAACTCTGAAGACAGGGGAAAGAAAAAGAAGGGAGGAAAGAAGCAATAAAGGAAAGAGAGGGAAATAAAGAAAAAGAAAGTAAGGAATTCAAAGAAAATGATGACTAACCATCTATATGATACAAATATTTTGACATAAAATATAAAATTTTATGAAATATGTTTTTAATTATATGCCTATGTAGTACAATAAAAGAGAAAGAAACAAGTCAATATATAATATATCATGTCAGACAGTATAATTTTTAAATTACATAACTTTTGAAATTTACTTAATATTATTCATATTATAACTTTTTATCTTTTCTTTTCTTTTTTGGTTTTGAGTCAGCATCTCCCTATATAGCCCAGGCTGGTCTCAAACTCACAGCAATCCCCTGCCTCAGCCTCCTGAGGGCTGGGGTTACAGGCGTGCACCACCATGCTTGGCTATTTGTTAAGCTGATCTTAAATGTAATTTCTGCTTCAAAAGATGGCTGCATTACATTAAAGAATTCATCATAAGAATGTGCAGGGCTAAGAATTTAGTAAAGAGCCAATGACTGTAAGTAAATTACAGATTTTAAAATTCTAATTAGGATATAAATACATGTATATAAAAGATAAATTCAAAAAGAAAATGTCCTGAACTTCCAATATCATCACTTGAAAATTGTTACACATTTGAAAAAAAACAATAAGAATCAAACAAAATGTCACTTGTACTTAACACTTTGATTCTATACATTGAAGTCCAAATGTGAACCAATTAAAAAGAACCAAACTACTCTAGCCTAGTGCTGTTTCTGAACTTAAACAGATAAAGTGTTACCCAGCAAAGAGTGATTTTTCGATTTTGAAATTACAGACAAATTTCTGTACTCTTTGTCACTGACTCAAATGTATAATCTAGAAAACAATGGATGCACGACTTCTAATGCGTCTGGGAAACAATTTTAAATCTAGACATGTGTGTAGGGCTAGAATAACAATGTGCAGTTGTACAACTATTCTGAAGTTTACACTTGGCATAGAAAGGATTATAAAAATCTTTTCTATTGTCGACATCATCAGAAGTAAGTACATAATATGATAATATTATCAAAGAATATACTGAGGGCAAGGGTAAGGGAAATAATTTTATTTCACTGTATACTTTTTTCTATCATTTTTTGACTATATAAATTAAGCATCATCTTTATTTTATCCATTTTCTTGTAGTAAATGTGTCTCATACTAACTAAAGTGTTACACTTTGAAGTTCATGAGTCATGATTAATGCTGCCACAATAACTTACATGCATATGATAGTAGAAGTAAAAATAGGATGTTTATAAAATTAAATAGCACCACGAGTTCAGTATTGTACTTATTGATATTGTGGACACTTTTATAGCTATCACGTAAAAAGTTAGAAAAAATTTCTATCTTTCATCCAAAATTTGTGACTCCTTTCAGTGTATCTCACCCATTCCACTCTTCATCTCCTATATCCGCCCCCACGATTGCCACAAAAGACTAGTGTTGCCTGTTACTGGAGTTTCATAAGTCTCATACAATATTTATTCTTCTGTGTCAGACTTAGACTTTTTAAAAAATTAATATTAAAAATTTTGAGTGTATCAGTTCTATGATATTTTTCATGGCTGAAAATTCTCCCAGTGTATGCACACAGCATCATTTGTTGATGCATTCTTCTGTTAGAGATTATCTTGGTCATTTCAGGTTTTTGACACTCACAAATGGAATAAACGTTGTGCAAGTGTTTTTAAGAACACACATTTTTATTGCCTTAATACAAAGATTTAAGAGCTGAAATAGTTGGTTAGTGTGTTATTTCACCAAAGTAGCTGTATCTCCTCACAGTCCCACTAGCAATGTGTGAGCATGCAGTTGTGCCATAACTTCAACAACATTCTGTTCAGCTTTTTCAATCTGTAAATTCTAGTGAGTAGGAAATGCATCTGGGAAAGACATTTGTAGAAGATTGTGATTCTAATTCACATTATTCTGAGAAGAAAATTTACCTTATTTCTGGTAAGAAAATATTAAGTACATTTTTCATGTCTTCATTCACCATTTGTATATTTCATTTCATAAAGTTTCTGTTCAAGATTTCCCCATAATTATTGTGTTTGAATTTTTATATTGTTGACTTGTAAACTCTTCCATATTGTTACTATATATTGAGAATTTGTAGCATTAGTCAAACATATACTATGCAAGTATTTCTTACTTTTGTGTTTTATTCCAAAGGCTTTGCTTTTCCTTTCATTAAAGACATAGTTTTAATTTACTTAAATTCTGAAAAAAAATGCATTTCTTCTTTTTTGGTACTAGAAATTGAAGCACAGGACTTTCACACTGAACTGTGCTCCCAGGTCTTTTAATATTTATTTTGACACAGATCTCACTAAACTTCACAAACTGATCTTGAGCACAGGATCCTCCTGCCTCAGCTAACAGACTAATAGATTTTCTCTTCCTCTTAAATAATATGCACTTGTTAAACCTGTAATTTGGACATGGAAATAGTCTACCAACTTCCTTGTGCTTTGCTCCTTACTGATTTGCCACATGTACCCTCTGATTCAGGGCATGGGATATCCACGCCAAATTAAAATAATCAATATAAGCTTCCTAGAGGTGGTTTCTAAATAAGTCTGGGTTAAAAAAGAATATTAAAATTTCATTGTACCTCCACAATGATTTTATGGCCTCTGGTATTGTGGAAAACATCATAGATTAGTTGTTTTTCCTCAGAGAAAGAAGGAAAAAAATCATACTTTAATAAAATTTTATATGAACCATTTTATATGGATATAAAACTCCAAATACATATCTAGCTGGCTGGAAAAGTCTTTTAATTTAATAGGCTAATGATATAATTAAAAGTTACAAAGTTTTTATCTACAAAGTTTTTTAAGGCAAGGATTATAGAAATAAAAACATCTATTTCACAGAATACAGAGGACTGCTACAGAGTAATAAAAATTCATACAAAAATGTAAAAGCAAAACCTGAGTAATGTTTTATTTTAGGAAGAAAAACTGTATAATTGCGTATAGTCATACACATTTTACAAATACCCTACTATGCTTTCAAATCTATGCTTGATAGTGTAACATGAGTAAAACATTGAATTCTTAATTGAAAGTGGTGTTATTAGCATATCCTTATTTCAATTGTGGAATGCAGTTGAAAAGGAGATTTAAATTTAAGAAAAATATTTGTCCATAAGACCTTTCAAAGTCTGGACACAAATGTAATTGTATTATCACTACACTGTATTGCATACATATCCATTAAGTGTCATAGTACATATGAGTAAATACGTCACTGATGGACTATCTCGATTTGTTGTTCTGACACTGCCTTCTAAAAGGATCCATGTAGATTGTCATCCAACGTTATGAACAATGAATTGATACTTTCCTCCCTAAGAGGTAAATTTGGAATTACCACTGTGCCTGAAATTGGCACAAAGGGAACACAAAAGGCTTGGTTCCTGGTTCCTAGTTTCTTATGTAAAATTATTTTAATTCTAAAATTGTGAACGTAGTTTTTGCTTTCCAATGTGCTTGTACCAATTTCTACTTAAAGTCCTACATTAAAATTCCTATTCATAAAATGTATATCCAATATACAAATGTGTATATTTAGAAATTTTGACTTGAAATATTTTTTAAAATTTTACAATAAATGATAATTTTTTTTACTTGATTTGCTCTGTAAGCAAGTCATTTCTGATATTTCGAAGATTGTGTCATTCATAAAGGTTGTTCTTATTCAAGGATTTCCATATTGAGCAAGTCAGACACCCCAACAGTAGAGAAAATAAAGGCATTTGCAGGAGTGAGCTTTGTTTGTGGGCTAGTTGAAATGTTTATGGCTTTTAATTGTTCTGTTGTATGTCAGCAAGGGCATATGCTTTGGCCCTGAGATATAGACAGTGACAGCTCCTTGGAAAGTTTAACTTGGCTCCTGATACATCGGTTTTATTTCGATTTTTTTTTTTTGTTTTTTGTTTTTGTTTTTGTTTTCCGGTACCGGGAATCAAACTCACGACCTTGCACTTGCTAGGCAGGCACTGTGCCACTGAGCTAAATCCCCATCCCCTTATTTTTTTCCTTTTTGGAGATTTTTCCTTAGAGCTTAATTTTGATATGATATTTTCAGAAATATAGTGTTCAACTGGTTTTTTTAATACCACCTAGAAATGTCAGCAACTGGCTTAATTTACAGGTATGTATGCCAGGAAGCATAGTATATGATTAATGGTTAGAATGTTGTCATGATTACACTCTAATCAGAATTTATAGCACATAGACCAAATATTAACTTTATATTACTAAATTATACAAGGATGGAAATGATATAGCATGATTTAGTCTTTGCCAAGTTCAAAACTATATTCTACATCCCTTGATTTTCATTACTTAGTTCATTATATCTTATTCTTTTTCATTGCTTTGGACCATAAGGGAGAAATAGCAGACAGTATATAAATTAAACAGTCATTCAAGAAAGAAATAGAGTGACTAGGGACAATACGGAAGGCTTTGTAGACCCTGGAGCAATAAACAGAAGAACAGCAGGCTTTTTTCCAGGTAGGCAATGAGATTATAATTCTTCTTCATATTGTTACCTTCAGCTGTTTTGTTTGTAATTTTTTGTTTAAAGTATTTATTTTTATATGCATGACTTTTTTCTTAATATACATTGTAACTTTGGGAAAACAGTTACTAAAATAACTCTATATCAGTTATTTCAGGTGCCCAGAGAATGTGTGCTATAGAATTCATAGGGAATCTTTTTCTAATCATGGCAGGGAACGTTTGCTATTTGGGTCCTTCACAGCTCACACGTCAGTTACAAAGTCACTATTCCTTCACTTATTATTGTACTCTTCCTCAGCTCTCAATATACTTTTATTTCTCTTGGGCCTCTATTGTCATCTCTTTTCATTGGTTAAGTTACATATTGAAATTTATGTACTTTCTGAGGGTGAAGGTATAGCACAGTGGTATTGCTAGCTTGTTTAGCATACAGGAAGCCGTGGATATATTTATTATACTTAGATATGAATCTATATTATTACATATGCTTTTATAATTTTCAATGAATTGCATAGAATGAAAACTCTCATATACCTCATAATAATATTCAAAAATGTTTAATATTCAACTTTCTGAAACAATATGGAACAAATTACATATGAAATACTTTCTTTAAAATGTATTATATATAATCTTCCTATATGATTAACATCAGTCAATGTCAGCAAATTATGTTCATGGAAAAAATAATATGAGTTTTGAAGAAGAAATACACTTGTAAGTTGGATCTCATTTATGTATTTCATATGTTATCTTTGTAAGAAGATTTAATCACAAAGTATATGAAATTATTTCTAACCATAGGTCAAAGAATATACCTTTAAAGTAGAGGGAATAGTTCCTGTTTAATTAGTATTGTGTTTTCTAAGATAGATAATGTCCTTATAATCTGATTTATATGTTAATGTTGCAGATAAAATAATGTTTTTATTTTTTGTCCTTGAAAAAAATAAATAAAAAACGTTACACTATTTCAAATTTTTTATTAATTAAAACTGGCTCTCCAGATGCCAAAGACTAAAACTAGACCCATGTCTATCACCATGCACTAAACTGAAGTAAAAATGGATCAAAAATCTAAATATTAAAACAGGAACACTAAATCTACTGAAAGAAAAAGTATGTGAAAATCCTGAAGACATAAGGGTGGGCAGATTCCATGAAAAAAAAAAACAAACTGCACAAGAAATACTTCAAAAAATCAACAACTCAGATCTCATCTTACTGAAACGTTTTTTGTTCAGCAAAAGAAATCATCAACACAACAAAAAGATAACCCACTAATTGGGGAAAAGGTTTAGCTAACTGTCCCTCTGACAAAGGATTTCTATCGAGAACATATAAAAACTTTAAAAAAATTTTGCCCCCAAAATTCAGACCAGTCCAAAAATCGGCATCTGAGATGCACGCACACTTTTCAGATGAAGAAATACAAATGGCAAATAAATATATGAAAACATCTTCCACATCATTAGTCATTTGAGAAACGCAATTAAAACTTCATTGACATTCCATCTCACCTTTCAAAGAATTGCTATCAAGAAACCAATCAAGGGCTGGGGATTTAGCTCAGCGGTAAAAGCGCCTGCCTGGCAAGTGCAAGGTCGTGAGTTCGGTTCCCGGTACAGGGGAAAAACCAAAAAAAAACAAACAAAAAAACCCACAAAGAAACCAATCAATAACAAACGCTGCAGGGGCTGTGAGGAAAAAAGAACCCTTTTCAACTCGTGATGGGAGTGTAGACTGGTACAACCACTATGGAAATCAGTGTGGAGATTCCTCAGAAAACTTGGGTTAGAGATCCCGTTCAACCCAACTAAGAATTGAAAATATCATACCACAGCAATATGTATGCACCCATGTTTATAGCAGTACAATTTGTCATAGCTAAATCTTGGAAACAACACAAATGCCGATCAGTTGAGGCATGGATTAAAAAAAGATGTGGTATTTTTATGCAATGGAATGTTACTCAGCTATCAAAGAGATAAACTTGAAGCTTTTATGAGAAAATGGATGCAACTAGAGACCATACTCATAAATGAAATAAATTAGACCCACATTTGTATACACCATATTGTCTCCCTCATGTAAGAACATGAAAGAATGAATAACGTGAAAGGTACAATAGATATTGTAAAAGGGAAAGAAACTGCTCAAAAGGGGACAACTGGGGGGCTGGGGATGTAGCTCAGCGGCACAGCACCTGCCTGGCAAGCGCAAGGTCGTGATTTCGATTCCTGGAAGAAATCAAAAACAAAAGAAGAAAGAAAAACAGAAGAAAGAAACTCAAAAACAAACAAAAAACAAAAAGAAAAAGACAACTAGGATGAAGGAAAGAGAAAAGAAGTGAAATATATATATATGTATATGCACAAGAGAGCTAGGATAATTGTACTACTAATTTCTATTGGTTTATTGTAAGGAAAAGTTAATGTTTAATCATTTGATCAATCTTGCATGCCTATACCTGCTAATCAGAGCAACTACTTTGAAGATAACAATATGTATTACAACAATCTTTGTTAATTCTGTATCATCTTGATTTGAAATTCTGTATCGTTATTATTGTTTTTATGTTATTTTGTTTCTATTCTTTCTCTTTACAATAAAATAAAAAATAAATAAATTTTGTATTTATTTAGGTTACTTCTGCATTGATTTTATTAATTCACCTTATGAAATTAATAATTATTTTTAATTGCCCTAGCAGTTAAATATGTCTAAGTTTTGGCTATGTGTATACATTATTTTCTTATATAAGGTGATATTCTTCTGTTCACCTAGCTTTCCCCTGGCAAGGTCCACTTTTTCCAGTATCCCTTTGACTGGAAAACAGTGGTAATTCATTAAAAGTCACCCTTTGCCCGCCATTCTGTGTTCTAGAAAATGAACTATGTGAATCATCATCTGCCTCTTTTGATTTAGATTCCTGGATGACCCATTTGTCAATCACAAGGTTAGACATAGACACTTCAAATTTCCATGTGTGTTCTCATAAGTATTTAGCTAAATTGTGTATTTCATTGAATAATATAGATCAAATACTTAATAACCTAATTTAACCAAAATATACTTTCAGCCGTAGAACTTTGTTGGCCCTTTGATGAGCCCTTCCTGAGAATCAGCGGACCTGAGACAAAAACATTCTCACATTAACTATTTGATCATGCCATCATCTCTATCCCGCACATCCAGTTCTCTCTCACCTGTGTGCACCTTCTTAGATATAAAACTCATTTCTGTCTGACCTTTGCGAGCTTTGCAGGTTTTAAGTTAATGTTCTCTGTAGTGGAACTGTCACCATCTCCCCACTACAGTCAACTTTTAAGATTTTCTTTTCTAAGTCTACATTTTTTAATGATAAACTTTTTAAAAATTATGATCAGTTTTAACTTATGTTGAGAAAAATTATTACAGACAGTGATTTTTACTAACCTGCTTTTCCAAATCATAGTTTTATGAACACTCTCATATTTTATGGATTAAGATGAAGTATCAAAACAATTTATTCTTTATTTTAATGCTATCCTAGAATTCAAAAAAAATTTATGCTCAATGTTTGATTATAACTATATGAAAAATTCTAACCAAGTTAGCATAAAGTTGAGGCGGAAAATTGAAGAAAACTCCAGTACTTTACTTTGCAGGATAAGGTAATATCCTGTTCAAATGTGTACCTAGGAGAATGAAGGTTCTTCCCTTGTAGAAGAGGAAGTTTTAGCTGATATCACAGGTTCATCTTGGGCAAAGTATGGCAAATCAAAGAAAGTGCACAGTATTTTTGAAATTATATTATTGGAGACCCCTTCCACAGCAAGTGCCAGATATCAGGGACTCCTGCAGTGAGCCCTTGATCTCCTGCCCAGAGTTAAGGTTCATGATGGGAGGAAACAACAAGAGACAAATAGGAGACCAGCGGGGATCTGGGTTGACTGGTTGTTCACAGGGAACAAAAGGCCAGGACATGCTCAGAGCCTTGGTTTTTATTCATCACTTCTGAGTCAGGGTCAATGGGTGAAGGGCAGTGAGCATTTCTGGGAACAGTAATGGTGACTAAGGTGGGAGAGGAAGAAGAAAGTATTCTTACAAGGACAAGAGTGAAATGAGGAGGCAATGAAGAAACTATAGTTTCCCCAGATGTCTTATCATCTTCAGCAGGACCTACCTTGCCCTCTGAGCGGTCAGCCGTCTTGAGCCCTAGGGCTTACAGCTGTGCCCAGAAAAGACGGGGAGTTTTGGGATTCCAATCTGGCTCAAAGGGCAGGACAAGTCCAAGTGTGGAATCCCCTCTGCGTAATTTATAATTTGTGATTCCTGAGCCTCGAATTATAATTTGGCTCCAATAATATATCACTAGTGCCTAGCCAAGGTCATGTTACACTGAGTGAGATGATTCAATAATTATAGGATACATTAGGATCAAATTCAAGTTTATGAAAAACTGAATCTTGACCCTAAATGAGTTCTGGAGTTAAAGGGCAGTGTAGAAATGGCATCGTCAGACACAATATTTCCTGATAACACTGTCCTGCTCATCTACTGTACACCTTCATTTACATTTTTATTTTATGAAACATAGAAAAGTTTATGATATTATTTAGATGTAGACATTTATTGTGAATATTATATGAGTACATAACCTACAAAACCCTCTCCTAATTTTCTCCCTCTCTGTACTGAGTTAATTTGTGTTTTCTCAAAAGTTTTGACTATTTGAAACTTGAGAAGGAAACCTCCTGTAGAAATAGCATCTATGCAAATGTAATTAAACTAAGGTGATGTCATACTGGAGTAGGGTGGGACTAAATACAATATGATCTGTGTGCTTAAGGGACCAAGGGAATTTGGGCACAGAAACACATGGAAGAAGTTTATGTGAAGGCAGAGCAGACACTTGAGTGGTATATCCGGTATCCCCCAAACACCAAAGATTTCTAGTGACCATAAGACACTAGAGGAGGCAAAAAGCAATTATTCCTTTGAATCTTACTTGGTAGAATGACACTGTAGACTGCTTAATTCTGCACTTCATGCCTCCAAAACTATAAAAATATGACCTCTATTTTTTAACTTTTATTTTTATTTTACTAGTGCATGTTTCCAGTATATGAAGTCTACATTCATCAAAGGGAGTAGGTTCATGTACATTAAACAGGTTTAATCCCCTTCCTCTTCCAATCCACCTCCCTTCCCTTTCCCTAAATCTTCTTTGTCCATTTACCTTCTTTCTGTTACTATTATTATTATTAGGTCATGGTTATGACATATAGTGTTTACATTCATTGTGGTCATGTGGTATCTGTAAATGACATATCTTAATTTTTCTTACTTCACTTCCCTTCTTTTCCTTTCACCCTCATTATTCTGGACCCCTGTCTACTTTTAAGAAATTACTTAGTTTCTTTCTATCCAGCCATTATTTTTCAAACCACCCAATTGGGAGTTTGGTTACAGCAGCTTTAGGAAATTTATGTATACTCACACCTCAAGGAACTTTTGTGTGCAGACAGTTGTTGAGCAAAGAAATTTTTTTCTGGATGATAAAAAGGAGAGTTTCTGGAACTGTTAGTCACACAGAGAACACCACATACTGCTAAGGACTGCCAATGAGTGCGTTGGCTGTAAAGAATGGCATTATGTGTTCTTTCTAGTGAAAAGGAGTAAGGCTTCTTCTTTGTTAAAATACACCATGTACTAGAAAAGTTAGCAATAGTTTCTGTAGTGTACCAAAAATATATAATGGCTGAAACTTAATTAAAACAGTATTTCTCATTCCTAAATGTGGGTACAAGTGTGCCTTATCAGAAGCCTATTTTTCAGACAGGGTTTATTTATTTACCCAGAGTACCACCTTTGTTTACTTTGATATCTTCAATGTATCTTTAAATCAATGATGAAAAGGGAAAATATGTCAGAATGAGGTGTTTTCATAGGTTATATATGAACCCAATACATTCCCCCATAATTAGCAGCCAGAACCCAGCAAGAAATACAGAAACATGTTCTTTTGTACCAGAAGACAGAAAGAGTAGATTGTTAAAAGTGTTATAGCTTGTGTTTAGATATGTCCCAAAGCCTATGCAGTCATAGGTAGGGCTTTTTCAGAGATGGCTAAATCTGGAGTATGTGATTAATTCATGATGTAATGTTGGGATTAACGGTGTGAGATTACTAAATCATTCCACTGATTAGTTTGGCCTTGCCCTAATTCTCCTAGATTTGATAGAAGAAAAAGGGGGCAGAAAGATGCTCTTAAGGCCTCTTGTTACTTTTGCTATCTTCTGAGCACCATGAAATGTTCTTCTCTGTGAAGCTATGCTGCCTTGGACAATGAAACCTGTATAACTGAGCCAAAATTTTCCTATTTAACTTTGGTTGTCAGGTATTTTGTCTCAGCAATGAGAAAAGTAACTAAGACACAAAGGTGAACTGGTCTCTCTTCCTTTGGTAGCAGGTAATTTCAATAAACAAGTAATGAGTAATTAATAGTGTTGTAGCAGAAATCTGTGCTGGCCATTATATAAAACAAGTGTTCATAAAATATACAATTCATAATAATTTAAGCTAAGTATGAAGGACTCAATGCATAAAAGTATAAACACGAAATTTATATTGAATGTTATTTTCATTTTCTTTTCTTCTCTTTTTTCTATTCTTTATCTCTTTCTTATTTCTTTTTTGTGCTAGGGATTAAAACCAGTTTATGTAATAAAGCCATAATTATAGCATCTCCAACCCTTCTTTTTTAAATTTTGAGACAGAGTCTCACTAAGAGCCCCAGTTGAGATTAAAAATAAAAACCAACAACTTACTGCACCTGTCTCAGGTTCTCTGAGTCCTGGAGTTACCAGCATGTGCAACTATATTCAGTCTACATATTCTACTTTCTAATAGTAGTTAGATTTTAAATTATAATTTTACTTACTTTTACATTTTTGATACTAAAAGTTATACCGTACTGATTCAATATTATTTTTTAATTCTCTTCATAAAAATTGTTTCAGTTTAAAGCAAAAATTACTCTATTTTAAATATAATAGAAAGAGTAAACAGTACAGAAATATCTACTTAATTACAAACCATAACCACAATAGCATATTAAATTGTTTTAAAAATTAGGAAAACAAGGTTAAAGCCAATAAATTTTAAGGCATCAGAGAGAGCTAATTAAAAGTACCTTAGGTGTCAGCTGTGATATTTGCAATGTTTACAAGTTACTCTAGATACAGTACTATTAAAAAGAAAGTGTTCTTCTATAACAGCTATTAATTTTAGCACAAAATTAAATAATCTTGAATTTCAAGAACATTTTTTAAAATATGTCTCCCATGGTTATATATGTAGACTGAATAATCTCTTCTCTTATGAAAGACAAAATTGTTGACAAAGTTCTCAGTAATTTATGCTCTTCAAGTTTCATGTAGAGAGCTTCTGAGAGGTGTGTTACAAGTCAATGGGTCAAAAAATAAGAAGATGCTGAGACTATTCCTCCTGCAATATGTGAACATACATCTGCAGGCATAACTGACTTCACAGAGTCCTATTATTGTTGTTTCATTCCCTTGGCCTTAAAAGAGGAGTTGGCAAAAAAAAGATTACATTTGTAATATTTATTTTCATGATGTTTGGATCTGGCACTTTATTGCTTTATTAAAAAAATGGCTCATGGGTCAAAGTCTAGTACCAAGAAAAAAGACAGTCTCTCTCTCTCTCTCTCTCTCTCTCTCTCTCTCTCTCTCTCTCTCTCTCTCTGTCTCTTCCAGCTTCTTTATCAAATGGAAACTCCTACTTCCCAGAAAGTGATAAGCTGAAGGGGTCATTGCTGTGTTACTATCATATTTATAATAGAAATCAAAGCCACTTTTACTAAAACTGTGTGGAAATCTATCTTATATTTGTCGTTAGAGAAATTACAACCCCAAAATAAGTGGTAATTATGAACAAAAAGCTTTAAAAACCCAGTGTATGTAAGAAATCTGTACTATAATGTATGCTATGGTCCAATCATTTGTGTCTCACTACTATTCATGTGTTGAAATTGTCTTAATAATTTTCTTATCACTGAAGCACAGTACCCAACACCTGCATCTTAAAGGAGGAAAGATGCACTTTGCACCTCCTGATCTTAGAGGAGGCGATCCACACTTGGCTGACTCCAACCCACTAAAGGCATGGAGGATATTTCTTGCAGAAACTTCACATGACAGTGGCCAGGAATCAGAGTGAATAGATGAGTCAGGGAGGAAAAGTTCCTTTCTGGGTTATGCCCTTGGTGACCTGCTCCAGGGAGACACCACTTTCTAACAGGAAGTCAGCCATGAAGTCATCCATGGAGGGATCCACTAAGTAGTACACATCTACTAAGATTCATTCACCTTCCAAAATAATGAGGTTTTTGGAAGACACCCCAGACATAACCATAATAAGCTCTACACCACACAGTGGTAGTTAGGGTGAGGAGCATCTTGGGGGAAGAGGTTAAGTCACAGACGCTTCATGAATATGATTAGCCCTTTTGTAAAGATGCTCAGAGCTGGATGTGGAAATGTACACCTGTAATTCCTGTGCTCTGGGAAGCTGGAGCAAATTGAAAGTTTAAACCCTCTGGGCATCTTAACAAGACCCTGCCTCACAATAAAAGTACTAACATACATACATACATGGACTGGGATGATACTGAGTGTGAGGACCCTGGGTTCAATACCCCATAGCATGCACACACACACACACACACACACACACACACAGGAACTGGATAGCTGCTTTACAACTTATACCATAGAAGGACACAGTGACAACATGCTGACTTCAAATCAGGAAAATGTTCTCACCATTTACTGAATCTGCCCATACCTTATAATTGGATTTTGTAGCCTCCAGAGTGATGATAAATTTTGTTTTATATTAAGTACTGATTTTATGGAATTTTGTTACAGCAGTCCAAGAAGACTAAGACAGTGGGTAACAATGCTGCTACATTAACACTTCCCTTGTAATTTTTAGCTATCAGTGCCTATTATAATTGATATTGAAATTTAGTGTCCGCAAGTAACAGACTCTAAAACTGAAGTTGCCTAGGTAAAAGTAGTTTGACAGACAAAAGAACCAGACAGATCAAAGCAACAGCATTGTAATTCTTGTTATATTTTGTCAAACATATGAACAAGATATTATCTGTTGTAGTTTGTAATTAAGCAATACATTTCATGTGACTGTGCATGATGGCATTTACTATTGGAAATTCAGCTTTTTAGATTAAGTTGTTATCTTTTTGTTCTTCTTTTCTGCAGAATCAGTAATGTTTATAATAACAGTAGACATAAACTGAAATAGGATTATCTAAAACAAGAGTCAAACTTTTGGTCTTTGGCCAGCCTTTGAGGATGGCTGAGAGCATGATAACCTAAAGACTTGTATGGGGGGCTGGGGATTTAGCTCAGCGGCAAAAGCGCCTGCCTGGCAAGCGCAAGGTCGTGAGTTCGGTTCCCGGTACCGGAGAAAAACCAAAAAAAAAAAAAAAAAGACTTGTATGGATGAAAATGCTATATTATTTAACAAAAATGCTTGTTAGTGTAAGCAAAGTTGAAGAAGCCAGAAAAAAAACTGGCAATGAGATTGGTATACAGAAAAAAAAAAAAAAAAAAGAAGAGAAAAACAGATTCCCCTAGGTCTTTTCCATGCATCTCCTGTTCTATTCTGCCAGGCAGACATGGGAGACAGTTATTCTTATTGTGTAAGTGCAGATAGCCGAGACAATGGCAGATTAAGAGTGCTTTCCCATTCCAAACCATTGTCTCAAATTGTCCAAAGCAGATGCCTCAGTGGAAGTCATTAAGTTGAGGGCTAGCAAAGTAACATGTAGCTGAGCACTGTTGCTAGGGAACAGATACTCCAAGTTCCAGCTCTGGAATGAAGAAACATGATTCTGTACAGTATCTGTCTTTAAAAGAGTTGCTTACCAATGTCTTAGGTTAAGAGATAGTGAATATTCTTTCACTGAGCATTTATAACACCCTTCACAGCTGCCTTCCTCCTACACATATGGGGACACACAGAGACTAGCAGGAATTGAGATTATAAAGAGATTTAGCATTCCAAATATGCCTCCTTTCAAATTCCCTTATCAGGTATGATTATGAGTAATATTAAAAAGGAAATCCATTAACGGGCCAGACCCAAGAGACATAGGTGCTGGGTGAGAGTAATGGACAAAAAATATCCTTCCAGAAAAATATACGAGACTCGAGGTACTATCAGGTCAGAGCCACAGTATTTTCAAGAACAGAGTATGAGCAATGGAACAATGACCGGTATGCTGTGTTTACCACTAATGCCTTTTCCAGTGAGCTTTTTAAAAGTGTTACAATTTGTATCTTTCATTTTATAGTGTATTAATTGAAGATAACTGACACTTGTCCAAATGTCTTCAGGTCACATGGAAAAACATCCTACATTTACTTGAAAAGACTACAGGTTGCTTGGAGAAGAAGCAATGGATGCATTGATGAGATGATACATTATAGAGATTACGTGGAGTATTTACATTATCATGTACATTTTGGAAATAGAAGTAACAGGATATATGACTAATGTATTTTATAATCATAAGAAGCAGGATAGATAGATAGATAGATAGATAGATAGATATACATTTTAAATGATAATTTTCCATAAATATTTTTAAATGTCAAAACACACCGATTCATAAAGACATATTGCTACAAAGAGTGGTGAGCCATGATTCTCTCTTACCTAATTTTATTTACTTGGTTATTTAATGTTAGTGACTAAGATCCATCAAAAAGTATACATAGATGACTAACACAGGGAGTTAACATAAGCTTGCTTAATTTTATGTAAAAGAGATCAATGACTTATTGTGTCATAAATCATAACCTTTCCTTTTGATATTCACATCACTACTTGTCAAAAGTCCACACATTAAGTAGGTATTGTAACAAATAAAGGACTTGTCACCAACCAATGGTTTGAACAAAGTATACTCTCCTCAGAAAGGTAGATTAGGATGCTTGCATGTTTTTTTTATTTTTTTGGTTTTTCTCCGGTACCGGGAACCAAACTCACGACCTTACGCTTGCCAGGCAGGCGCTTTTTGCCGCTGAGCTAAATCCCCAGCCCCTGCTTGTGTAATGTTGAAAGACCAAGAAATATCATTTTGGCATTACTTTTAAGATTGGAAAGCATTTATTATCATTCTGGTTAATAAAGTTATTTTTATCTGCTTATGTTAATCAAATTACATTATTCTATGCTTCTGTTAACAGTATCTTTATTGTCCTTTCTGAAAATCATCTCTTAGCCATTTATATGGCTTCAGCAATTCAATCAACTTCAGTATTACTATGGGCAAAAATCTAAGGTAAAAACTGTCATTTTCCTTGTGACAACTGATTTGTTTAAGGTATGTAAAACAACTAAATTAAGTTGTACAGAATAGGGTTGTTGCTGTTCTGTTATTATTAGGCCTGGATTCAGAGATTTTGAAGATTTCTGCAAGTATCCAAGACTACCATGGATTATCTCTGGCCTAATTTTTTCTCATTAGTATTGTACACCAGAAGAAAATGATATATCTGAATGTAGATAACTGTAATACAAATATGGAGTGGCATAATCTATGAAATAAATAATTAAAATTATTAGATGAAGAACAGTGTTTCTTTTTCTGTTGTCAAGTTCTTGTACTCATCTTCTTAAATGCTTTTGAAGGACAGCTTTCATTGTCACGGTTAGTGGTTAGTTTCCGACAGCCTCCATTCCCATTGCCCTCATTCATGAATGCTTGTATTTTTATTTGTTAACAGTGAAATATTTTCTCAGCTACTATTGCAAGATACCGTTTGTATTTTTCTTTCTATTCTACACTATCATCACAATATTACCTTTGCTATTCCTTTTTATTATTCTTTCTGTTAGACATAGTATGCTTACCCTCATCTTCCACAAGTGTCACCATGATTTCCCCATTGGTCTGGCCTATGAGGTGTTTATTATGTGATAAAATTTCCCCATGAGAACAGCCTTGTGCACATCTGTTACAACAAAGTAGCACAATCCTTCATTTGCAGATGATGCAGCTGCCATTGCTCCTCTTTTGAATACTGACGACTTACCGCAATTATCATGTGCCTTTGTTGATTCTAAGTATCTTTGTTTGCTACTGTATACATCTGAAACTCTATGAAGTCTCAAAATGAATAGATTGTTGCTCTAACTGAGAAATTTAAGCTTTATGAAAAATGCATATTTCAGCCTGATGTGGTGGCAAACACTTGTAATTCCAGCACTTGGAGAACCCAGGCAGGAGGATCATCAGGAGATCAGGGCCACCCTCAGCTACATAGTGAGTTCAAGGTCAGCTCAAACTATCAGCCTCAACTTTATAGTGAGAACATGTCTAAAAATAAATAAATAAATGCATATATAAAAATAAATAAATGTATAAATTATATATATCTCATATATATTTTTTAATCCTCTCAGAAATGAGTAATGTGAAATGGAAAGAATTTAAGTAAAGTTCTCAATATTCTTCAGTTAATAAATGGCTGAGACAGTTTATTCATGCAAGTCTTTTTAGTAGGAATACTTATTTCAAAGTCAAACTATGTCTGGATCACTCATTTCTCTTCTTAAATTCTTCAATTGCCTCCTCTCACCTAAGGGATTAAGTTCGAATTTGTAAGCATGTTGGTAAGCGCTCCATGCATTGCCCATTTTCACAGAGGCTGTCGTCTTTTGCTATTTCACTCCACACTCCTCTTACAAACCGCTTCACACAATGCATCACTTCACAGTTCTATTATTTTATTCATACAGCTTCCTTTGATGGAAATGTCGGTTCCACATTTTTCTTTAACCTTTATAGTTCTTTCTTCAATTCTGAGCTCAAAGTCGCACTTGCTATTTTCTAAGAATACCTGAATGATTTAAGTGTTCCTCTTCTTTGCTCTATAGCACTCTGTGAGTGTGTGTCATTTTACGTGTATTATATTACATGGAAAGCAATGATATTTTCTTCTCACTCTCCCTCTAGGAGGTATACTGAATGATAGCAAACACCTGTATTTTTATTATTTCAGAATTATTATTTCACCACACCTACTATTTGATTGGTGTGAAATAAGTAACATACTAATTCAAATTCTTTAATAAAACACGAGACAAGAGATGCAGTACTGGATTTATCCAGCCAAAAAAGACAGAACTATATTTAATGTGAATCAATGTATATGTTAGCCAAATGTGGGGGAGTATTGTTGCAAGTTTCTATTTTCAAAATTTTAGAGGATATCATTAACTATAGACAGGCACAATACTGTTAATGACAACTTTTACTATATGTACTATTCTAGATTAAGCTTCATAAATGTATGGAATAATATATTTCCTAAAAATTATATAACAGAGATGCAATGAATATCCCAATTTCAAGTGAGGAGTTTGATGAACAGAAATCTTAATCAAATTGCCAAATGACAAACATTTAATAAATGATGATATGACGATCAAAGTTTTCAGTCTGATTTCAGATTCCCTGAACATAAAGTGACACTACAGCTTTTGTGTCCTGGTTTACATGTGAGATTCAAGTTATTAAAAATTCACAGCATCATGAAAAAACTTGAAAAAGAAGTGTAATATGAATGCTCCCAGAGATGAAAGTGAACAATTCCATAAATTCTCAACTCTGTGTTTAAAAGATTGTAGTTAACTAGGGTTGGATGTTTTCAGTGAATAATTGCAGCTGTTATGAGAGGACATTTTCATCACACAATGGACTTCATGAAGAATGGAATTTGTTTTAGAAGCTGATGGTTACTGAAGTGATGTTCAGTGAGTGTAATTCTTATACATTATTCGGCTGCATGTCAGATGGACTTTCTTATTAGAATGGGTGAATTTCTATTTTCTAAATCGTGGGAGGTGACAAAACCTCCTATTGCTAAGAATAAAATACCTGGAAGCCGAGGTGCGGCCTGAAGGCTTTGGCTTGAACAGTACAATACAGGCAGGAAAAGTAGTAGATAAGGCAGTTAGTGTTTGCAAGAGAGACAGTGACATACAACTTTCAGCAGCAGCAACTCCTTGTTTGGTTCTATGGGATAATTAGAATTTTGATTGACACTTCTGAGTCTCTTTCCTCAGCTCCATACTTTCAGTATTTTGGAGACCTTTTAAAAAATGCTATTAATTCACTGTCTTCAAAAACCAATCTTCATTCAGTCCCACGGCTCGTCAGTAAGAGCCGTAACTGAAACACTCTAAAACTCACAGATTCACTAGCAACTTGAGGAATCGGAAGTTGATCAAATTGCATAAGGATAAAGAAACATAAACAATTTAACCAATATTATAAACTGAAATTATGATAGGAGATGACCTGCAAAGTGTACACTGAAGCTTACCTAGTGAGAAGGCATGCATAAGGGCTTTGGAGAATTGAGTTATTACCTGGAGAAGAGTCAGAAGAAACATTTGGAAAGACTACTGCTTCTGGGTGATATCAGAGAACTTAAAGAAAGAGAAAATAAACTCAAATTCCCAAGTGGACACTTCAGAGCACGGAATGAAGCTCAGGATTTTATGGCTGTGTTCAAATATTTGGTAGAGATAACTGAGGCACCAAATAAAACAGCAATAGCAGAAAAAAAAATAAACCTTAAAAATATGAATAAGGGTTTCTGTGTCTCCATGCCCGCAAGAAACAATATTGACAATAATAAAACACAATTTAGGTATTTGCAATAATTATAACTCATCAGTAAATAGCTATTTCAAATTAAAAGTAGAGCCTAAAATGATATGGAACACAAAAGTATTTGGTGTGGGGAGAAGCTACCACTACCAGGTGTGGAACACGAAATAGAAATATGCTGGGTGTGGTGGTACATAGCTGTAATCTTAGTACTCAGAAGGCTGAGGCAGAAAGATCCCCATGAGTTCGAGACCACCATGGGCTATATGAGCAAGTTCAAGGCCAGGCTGAACTGCATAGTAAGACTCTACCTTAAAAAAATTAAAATGTTGCTATTATGAAACCTAGAAGCTTGCAAGAAAAGGAGTAAGTAGAACTCTGTCAGGACTGGCACCTCAGGAGCAGAACACTGTTCCCTTGAAGCTGAGACTCCAGCACCAATCACTTTCCAAGGGTCAACACAATAAGAAAATGGAAAAAAATACAGTTGCTTGGTGAAAATCTATTAAGATGGTACTCACACAGAAAGAAGGAACAAGTCTTTTCCACTCTAACTTTTGCTATAGCTCTCATTAAAATCCTCTACTGACATTGATGAAATCTATCAAACAATCAGTTGCAAAAGAAAACAAAATAAACAAAAAATAATTCAGAGTATTTGTTTTAGGACAAAGCAGACTATGCAAAGGGGTATATGACACCATGAGCCCACAGCTTACCAGCCAACACATAGGGAAGTTTATAGAAATTGTATTTGTCAGTTTTCAATGGACAACTTCACTGACCAGTAAAGAAAGGGAACCTAAGGAACAGAATGTAGAAGATCTGTGAAGTTAGGGAACATCTTTTTGTTCTCCCTTCATTCTTGGCTTTTTTGTTTGTTTGTTTGGCATGTGACAAAACTAACCTAACTATGCTTACCTTTTAAATTCACTCACTAAGTGATCAAAAAGTCTATTAATTTTGAATATACATGGAAAAAAATATTTTAAAAGCTCTCCCTTGCCCTTCAGGATAAGCAGCAGAGTACCAGTTTTACTTTTACACAGGGTCTTGGTATTTTGCCCAGGCTAAGCTTGAGCTCACAATCTTCTGCCTTAGCCTGCCTTAGCCTTCAGGGTGCTAGGATTACAGGCATGTAGTCACAACCCCAACTGAAGCAAGCAAGTATAAAAACAAGCAACTTTAAAGACTACTGGGTATACCTATGGCAAAATGGGCTCTTTATGGAAGATGTGCCCTGCTCTGACTGAGAATCATAGAAGGTATTTTGGAAAAAATCTTGTTACTGTACTCTAAATGAAAATAGAAAAAATATGAAAGGACATTAACTGATTAGGCAAAACCTTAGCAAGATTATCTGATAATCAAAATAGGCCTCATAGCACAATGCTAGCAATGTTTATTATGGATTGGAAGCATAAAATTAAAAATAAAGCTGCAACAGGTTCTGAATGAACAAGTAAATCATATAAGCGATTGGATCACACTAGAGAATACTGTTCTGTTTAACATGTTCCTTTTCTCAATCCATAGGTATAAGGCACAGAAATCATTGTAGTTAAAATTGAGGTAATCAAGAAATACAATAGGAAGACTCTAGCTCAATCAACCATATCCAGTATTTGTTCCATATAGGAGCTTTTATGCAATTAAGTCTCTGGATTTAGAGAATTTACGAAATACCTAAACAATGTCCTCAAAGCAAATGTCCTACAAAGCAAATATCAAACAAACAACCATAGCATTTGCCTTCTAATCCATTCTGGGCTTTCAAAGTTGTACTAGCAAAAATGAGGCTTGCCAAACTAGTAGCGCCTTCAAACTGAGACTTTGTTTCCTAGTTGCTTTCCATTCTCATGACGAACGGGCCAGGGAGATCTTCCCAAGAGCAGAGCCGGGACAGGAAGAGTAGCAATCTGATGAATTCTTAGCCTATGAAAGGAGGAAGAGACATTTTAATACTTATTCTTAGAAAATTCTCTAATATTTGTATGATACAATCATCGTCCTTATGTTAATTTCCTCCAAACATACTCAGGGTATGCTGATGACTTTGATTATATCACTGCACCTTGCACCTAATAAATGACCTTGTTTTTTAGTATCTTTTAGTCAGTTGACTAAGGAAACCATTTTGAACTGTGGACACCTTGACCAAATCTCTTTTAAATAACCCTCTTTCCTCATAGATAGGCTAGTGAGAAAGGATGAGTAGTAAATGTAAACAAAAAGCATTTAGCATACACAGTGCCCGGTCAGTGTTGAGCAGTAAAATCAGGACAGCTATGACAAAAATGATATCCATTGTTTGCTATTGCCTCAAATTCTAACACATGCATTACTCTTTGCTATATATTCTTTCTTATTATTGACACCCCTCTGTCCTTATTTCTGCTACTAGAACATTTCTATCCAACTAGGTGATTCTATTAAAGTATAAATAAGGAATGATAAGAAAATGAACTTATCTTTTACACTACAAATTATCACTAATATCTTCTGTGTGCATTGGTATTAAAAGAAGGTAAGATTTTGTTTGTTGATAAAGTCTACTACAGTTGATAAATGTAATGTAAATCTATCATGGCTGTGTCATATTTTCTGGTACAGTTACTTTCCTGGCATTGATTTTCAGGATTGGAATATGATTTAAAACAAACTGTTTCTCATCCCCCTTTCACCTAGGTAAAGAATCTCTTCTCTGTGTGGATTTTTCTATACAGTATATCTCATCTCACTGACTCAAATGAGCCAATCCTCAGTTTGGCCGATGATCACGGTGATAAACCCAGTGGTTGAAATCACATTCTGCCTGTCGCTCTGTTTGATGCCGACTTGCTGGCCTGAGAACCTTTCTATCTCCATATGTCCCACTGGCCTTTGTGGGCACCCCTCTTGTCTCAGTGGACCTGCAAATAATGCAGTGCTTGCATTACTTCTTGTACTTTCTTGTGCTTCCTCTTCCTTGCAACTCTCCTGACTGCTATACATAAACTTAACTTTGCTCTCAGTCAGAATTCTCAGACAGGATGCTTATCTTGGTAGGAATAAATTCTATATAGATTAGAAAAGAGCCACAAATATATCTGTCCACATAAATGAGCTTTCTGTGAGGCAGGATCCTGATCATGCGTTAAAAATAGGTGTTAAGCCACCTGGGGGGATAAAATCGTGTCTCACAAAAAGTGCACTTACAGACCTCCATGATCATCTCCCCTGGAGCCCCTTCCTATGGCATTTATAACCCCGCTACAGAGAGAGACCTCAAGACCAAGCTAGAAGTGATGAATCCCATCAGGAGGTAAACTTTACTGATTTGTTAAATAAACTGAAAAGGTTCAAAATGCATGATATTGTAATGTTGCCATTTTTAAAAGAGTTAAAGTGTGATGAAATGTATATGTGTATGTAACAATATCCCAGGATGAATGTATCCTTATTTACTCCAAACACACACTAATACAATTTTCAATCATTTAATGAGAACTTTTTGATTCAAGATAGAACACAAAGCAAATTCTAAAGGACTTTTCAAAATAAACAGTGAAACTGAATTTCATGTTGTCTTATCCCTTCATGTCATGCATTTATAGGCGGATTCGATATCTGCATCGATGCCTGAAGATAGTGCTTATCTTGCCACTAGTGATTCCTGTTGCATAGGTTCCTTTTCTCATATCCTCGCATATTTTTCCCACATGCTTCATAATTTATTACACTGAGCACAAAAACAAGTATTATGAAAACACAAAATCTGCAACAAGATCAATATAGATAGATCCTGCTCCTCAAATTATTAAACAGTAGGATTTTAGTAAACCAGTAGTGAAAATGGCACTAGGAAGAGGTGGAAACTAGAGAAAAGGGAAACATTTCACTGTTAATACAAAAATGAGTACATCATATAAACCAAGTCTGAGGCTCTGGATTAGGAAATGTTGCCATCTAGTGTGAATGACTTTCACATGCAGCCTTGTTCCATGGGATGTTGCTAGTACAATTCATTAAAGATTTAGGGGCTTGTGTCTACAAAATCTATTCTTGAAAAAAAAATCTCACTGATATAATTCCATATTATTTTAGCTCAATTAAGTATTTCACCCAATATCGTGAACAAAAGACAGCACAAAGTGAAATGCCTTAATAGCTAAAAAATAATAAAAATAAAATTACCCTATAGGCAGAATTGCCACTTTTGAGATCTCTTTCTCCTTTTAGCAATTTAATTACAAGCAGTGCTATGACTCTTTAATGTTACATTCATGAAAAGTGTTTTCCTATGTAATGACACTATATGCTTATATTATTTCCTCTTTCACTAAGTTGACAAACTTTTTTGTTTAAAAGAAACTATTTTTGGCATCTATTCTGTACAGACAAAAGTCAATGACTTTTTTTCCTAAAAGTTAAATAACTAACAGAATTCTAAAATTCTTTGTGTGACTGAGGTAAGAGTATATGGTATAAGTCAATATTCCCTTATTTTGTTTTAAAGACATTTCTCTGGGAATAGAAAGATGCATTGTATAAAATACAATTCTATTTTCCTAACTAATCAAGATTCATAATGAACCCATATTGCTGAACTATTTAACATTAAAAATTGACTAAATTTAAAACTGATCTAAAATATTATGCTTAGATATTTAAAAAATAATAAATATTCTGAACAGTAAAAACCAATAAAATACTACAATATTGCTCATTATATTCTCATCATTCTTTTATGGATTTAATTTCTTTAGAAGAATTTTTATTGATTCACGAGAAAGTTTCACTAACATTTTATATTCATTATTATATTTGAAATACAGTTCCTCAAGTAGTAAGAATACCAATAATACTCATCATTGTTTCTGAAATGTAGTCCTTCAGATAATACTATTCTTTGTTGGAAAGTCAAAAGTCATATTTAAGATATTCTATCATTTTTTTCCAGTCCCTGTTTCTAGTAAACATACTAACAAAAACTTCTTTCAATCAGGTGGTTGATCTATTTCAGGAAATCAGTTTTTCTGTCTAGATGTTATGTTGTAAGATTTATTTTCATCTTTGTTCTTTTATAATTTCTCTACCAAATGTGTGAAAATATATTTTTTAAGTTATATATCCAGATCAGACCTGTGTAATACTTCAGCTCTGCACTCTGAATATTAAAGTGATGTGATAACTTGCAACAGTTTGGGTCACTCAGTCTAGATGTCGCCCAATCTTGTCACACACAGAAGCTAAGGATTATTCTTTCTTGTTAAGGTTGCTTTGACTCTTCAAGATCTTTTGTTGTTCCATATGAATTTTAGGATTGTTGATTTTTATTTCTGTGAAAAATGCCATTGGGCTTTTGATATAGATTTCATTAAATCTATAGGTTGTTTTGCATAATATGGCTATTTTAGCAATATTAAATCTTCCACTCCAAGAGCAGAAGATATTTTTCCATTTATTTGCATCATTTGTATTTTTTCAATACTTCATACCTTTCAGTATAGAATTTTTCATCTCCTTAAATTTATCTCTAAAATTTTTTGCTATTAATGAAATTTAAAATTTTCCCTAGCTTTCTTTTTCAGAGTTCCCTGATATTGATGTTCATATATTTGTCTTGTTATATCCTTCAACTTTATGAATATTGGTGGTCGTATTTTTGGTAGAGTCTTTATGTATCATATAGTCTATATTTAAGAACATATAACCTGCAAACAAGGACAATTTAACTTCATTTCTAATGTGGATGTGTTTTATATTTTTTGTTGCCTCAATTGTTCTGGCTACCCCTCCCATTACTGTGATGAAGTAGACATGTTTGTCTTATTTCTGTTATTTATAGCTATCATGTTAAGTTACATCACTTCTATACTTAATTTCACCACATTTTCCATCACTAAAATAAGTTTGATTTTGTCAATTATCTGTTCTTCATCAACTGACATGATCATATACTTTCATTCTTTAATATTAATGTAGCACATGATATGTCTCATCAAATATCTGAGATTAATACTACTCAGACATGGTACACGATTATTTAGTGTGGTTGAACTCAGTGTACTAGAATTTTGTTGAGAATTTTCACATAGATTTACAGGCTAATAGCTGTTAATTTCCATTTCTTTTAATGTCCCTGTCTGGTTTTCGTATTAGGTAAATACTGGCCTTATAAAATGGATTGGGGAAGTTTTCCCTCTTCAAGTTCTGCTAGTGTGTGAGAAGGATTGGTACTAGTATTTTAACTGTTTGGTAAAATTCATCAGATTCCACACTTTGATGAATCACGTTTTATTACTGATTCATTCTATTTATTTGTTATTGATCTCCTTATGTTTTCTGTTTTTTCGTAATTGTCTTCATGAGTTCTGTGTGTTTGGGAATTCACTGATGTATTCTAGTCTTCCCTCTGACCCTTTAAATATTATGTAAAAGACTCTCTTTTTGTATTAAGTAATTAATTGTTTATAACTGTATTGTTCAATTTTGCTTAGAGTGATGGTAAACAGCTGTATGTGTTAAATTGACCAGGATTTATTACAAAGAATATATGCTGCAAACATTTTAATAATAATCTTCTTATATCTACTTATTTATCTTCCCACCTACATTCCTGTTTTTATTTGTTAAATAGTTCTAACAGAATTGTAGTTCCTAAAGGAAAAGAACTAAATAAGACATCAGAAAATGAAAACAAAACATTAAAATTTAGTGTGTTGTCATGTACATTTCATCTCTTCAAAGACAAGACATCTCCATCTCAGTTCAATAAAAAGAATGTTTCAAAGAGATAAAATATTTTTCTAGACTATCATGTGGTAATTCTCATCTAGATGACTTTATTTGAGTATCAATGGAATTATTACCATATTTGATGAAATTTTATGTTATACCTCAATGTAATATTAACTCCCTATATCTCATATGTTTCATATTTACCAACTATTATGGTTGATACATTGTGTCAACTTGGGGAGTCTAGAGGTTTGTCTAAGTGACTCAGCAGTTCTGTATCTCAGAGTAAAACAGACATGCCCTTGCCCTTCTGGGATGTTGTTCACTGTGTCAGTTTGAGAAGTTTGAAGGTTCACTATGTGACTCAGCAGGGAGCCAGGATGCTTACTTTGTATTCATCCTGAGGCTGTGCAAGAGGAACGCATGCAGAGGGTGTGGGTGTAGAAGACAACCCCCAACCCCCAGAGTGGGTAGACTGCATTAAAAAAGGGAATTGAGGAAGGACTGGCTGTTGGTTCTTCGAAGGAGCTCCAGTCTTTGCCTTCATCTTGGTTATCTCCTGGCTTCTGGTGCAGACTGTTTTGCTTTTGCCTGGGACTCTTCAGACTTGTGGTGTAGGTTCTCCAGCCTTCGTTGTAGATTCTTCAACATTATGTCACAGACCAATCAGCCTCCTGATACAGACTTGCAGGGACACTGCAGTGAGCTCCAGTCCTTGGACTGGGTTCTTCACTCTCCAGTGTGCAGACACCCTCTGCACGCTTCCTCATCCAGCTCTGTGGCTGACCATTGTAAGCCAAACTTTTAATTTCTTGTACATTTGCATATCTTGTGTTATATGTGTTTCTCTAGTAAACCCTGACTGATACACCAACTTATTCTTACTTACATTAACTTTGGACTTTGTAAATTTTCTCTTTCTAAATAACTTTTGTGCATGTTCTCCCCATCAATTATAATTTTAGTTTGTCTAAAAGTGTTTGTGTGGTTTTTGCTTTACTCTTTGGCTTTACTTATATTGGTTATTATGCTGTAACAAGTAAGGCTTTAACTAAACTTAATAAATACCTTATAATCTTTTGAAAATATAGTTATACCTTATAATATACCTTATAATCTTTGGAAAATATAGTTCTAAAAAGGAAGAAAGAAATAATTAGAAGTTAGGTATAATAGATATAGGTAAATTATCAATACGACTGCAAATTTATTTTTCATTCCTTTTTTTATTCAACACATCATTGCTATACTTGTGCTGTCCTTAACTCTGTGATTACAGAATTGAAAAAAACAAAATTGAGAAAACTTCCTGTTTTAGGTGCTTTGCATCATTTACTGGTAAGTGATGTCATTATTTTCTTTAGTAAAACTTTTTCTAAAATATTATCTTTCAGCTTTTCTACTGACCCAGTGTTATTCACATGATAACAGATCTCATAAGAGCAAAGGAAACCGAAAACTGGTGACCAATGTCATGCAGGTTAGAGGCCCTCCCTATTAGAACATTTATCTTCTGAGATGAGATTGGAGTTTCTAGTGATTTCTTAATTCAAACACAAGAAATCTCTGTAAGTCTTGGTCTGTATCTCCAGCTCTCCTGTCTGTTGACAGTGAGCAGGAGGCTACTTAGTATTAAGCATCGATCTTTCAAGAACAATTGTAAAAGCAAATGATTTTCTTACCAAGGGTTGTACATATTTCAGTTGGTGCCCTAAGCATCTGAAGTGAAAAGTTTGTTGGGTTGTCAGAAATGATTATGAATTAGCATACTGGGTAAGTGGAACACACCAGGACAGGCATTAAAGACAAAATGTGGAAATACTGTCAAATACTCTCTTGGAATAGACTGAAAATGCCTCAGTTTCCAATAATACTAGTAAATCTAACTGGAAGAGTATTGGCATTTTTCAAAATGCAAGCAATAAAAATACGATACTAGTAGGCTTATATATAACTGAACATATTTTTCTTTTTACATACCAGTTGAAGTTTTGTATATGTTTAAATTTATTTTTCAATTATTGGATGTATGTTTGGAGCCCCACATAAACACTGTCTTTTGGCATTTATGATCATATTGCCCCTAAAGTTTCTTGTTTTTTTATAGTAAATTTGATAGGGCTTGCAAACCTCTCTTACTCTCTTTATTATACTATATAGGTACAGCTTGTAAATCATAAATGAGACATATTTACAGTAGCTCAAAGAAATACTGATTTATTAATATCAGGCAAAAGTAAATCCACAGGTGAAAATTGAATCTACAGCTCTGCCTCAAAAATAATGACTTCAAAGAGCTGATTTCTTTTCTTTGTTAAAATTGTCTTAGCTGTGACTATTGTTATATCAAGTAATACCAGAATTTCAGGAAAGAAATAAAATTGTGGAAACAGTGCGAGTTAATTTCCATTTTCATTTAATGTGTAAGAAATAAGTCACATAAACATTCAAATTTGTTATGGTTTGAATTTCAAACATCACTCAAAATTTCAAGTGTAGAAGTGGGACCTGGTCAGAAGTGGTGGATTACTGACAGACTGACCTAGAATTGTGTGTTCTTGTATCCAACTTCTCCCTTCCTCTTCTGGCTCCTGACTGCTGTGACATAAGCACTTTGTTGTTGTTATTGCTGCTGCCATCTTGTGTTGTTTTGTTTTTTGTTTTTTTATAATATCAAAATACTTATTTTCATTTTATAAATAAAAGGAGGGAAACATGAACAGACAGACAACATTTTACAACATAGCAAAAGAACAGTACAGACAATACGGAGTTACAAACAAAGTGGTAGGGAATTAACAATGCTTGTTGTATTACATATTGATATCTTCAAAGTGGCTTCTCATGAAAACAGGTATTGTTTTGTTTTTGTGGATTTTTTCTCCATGACAGGCCCTTCTACCATGTGGTTTCTGCCTTTTATCTAGCTTACCATGGCCTGATATGTGAGCCAACGTAAACTTCTCCTTTTAAATTGTTGATATAAAGTATTTTGCAGGCTAATACAAACTTCCACAGGGTACTTTTAGGGAAGCAGATTGTACAATAAGATATATGTCAAAGCTTATGTGTAATTTCAGGTTAACATTCTACAGAAAGATTATCTTTAAAATTTGCAATCGACAAGTAACAAATATATTGGATATGTTGCAACACTTTTTTCATATCTGCAATATGTAATGATCAAATAGGGTTAATCAGAAGTGTCAGCGCATCAAATATTTATCCTTTCTAGGTATTTTGCAAGTGACAACAAATTACTAGCCATAGTCACTGTATTGTGCTGCAGAACACTGGAACTGATTCTATCTCATTGTACACTTGCATTATTACCAATGTTGCTCTGCCTCCATAGCCCCGGAGAAAAACCTATTCTGCTCTGATAGCAACATTTTTGTCCTCCACATACCAGTGAGTTTATGTAATATTTGCTTTTCTGTAATACTATACTCCAGGTTCATCCATACCTTCAAACAGCGGGATTTTCTTTTTTTATCACTGGATAATATCCCATTGTTACTTTTTGGTTTTCTTTCATCCACAGATAGACATATACACTGATCCTGGTTCTTGTCTGCTATGTATAGTGTAGCAATAAACATGAAAGTATGACTATTTCTTCAGCATACTGGTTTTTTTTCCTTTGGATGTATTTCCTGCAGTGGGATTCCTATACCAAATGGAAATTCTATTTTTATTTTTTAATAAACTGCAAACTCTATTCCATAATAACTTTAATGATTTACATTTCTAATAATCATGTATAAAAGTACTCCTTCATCTATGTGGCTTTTAGCCTTTGTTATTTTTATGGATTTGGGGTATAGCCATCCTATCCCAATGATATTTCATTAGATTTTGATTTGCAGTTCTTTGACGGTTAGTGGTGCTGACCACACGTTCATATACCTTTAGGTATTTGTATAACTTCAATTAGTTGCCCATTTATAAATCGCATTATTTGTTTAAGTATTTGTTGTTTGATGTTGACTTGTCAGAATTCCTTATATGTTTTGGATATTAATCCCTTGATGAATGGTACTTTATAGATATTTTCACCAGTTCTACAATTTGTTGCTCTACTCTGTGGATTGTTTCCGCATCTATTGAGATTATCATGCAGTTTTTTGACCTTTGTTATTTTAACACGGTTTACTACATTTTACTATGTTTTGCCATCTTCCATCCTTGGGATAAATTTCATGTGGTCATGTTGCATAGTGCCTTTTACATATAGCTATGTCTCACTTCATATTATTTTGTTTAGAATTTATGCAGTCTGTGCCTCTCAATAGTAGGGACACATTCTAAGAGATGCATAATACTGTGATTTCATTATTGTGAAAACATCATATGGTGCGCTGAGAGAAAAGCCTGATGATTATAACCTGTTAAATACCATCCTACAATATACACTATAGCCTAATTGTCTCCTAAACTTACTCCTCTAGATTTTGGTAATTTGCTGTTCCAACTTGTGCCTGTGAGATTTTCTGTGGCTAAAAATTTTGTCCACTATGAACTTATCCAGAGTTTTAAACACTTCATCTTTTTCATATTAGTTCGTACAGCCTTACCTTTACATTCGATAATGCATGCATATTCTATAATCATTTAAAGCACACACAGTAATTATTTCAACATTGTGTGTGGCTGCAGTCCTTTCTTTCAGATAACATTTTTGTCTGCTGTGATCATCACGGTACTGAGAGTGACTGCACTTCTGCTTTTCATCTTCAATGTAAGTCATTATTTTTTCTCCAAATCTGATACTGACCGTTCATGAATTATTGTTGCCTCTTGGTGCCTTTAACAAAGCAAGTCTTCTTACACATGCCATTACTTTGTTTTAGTTCTTCAAGACTACAGCTATGTTTGAGGGGGCTTATCTGAATGAATGGTAAGGAGTAAAAGTCATTGACTTACTACTTTTGTTAAACTTAATCACTTTTATTTTAGATTCCAGGTAAACTCTACCTGGCCTCTCGATGGCAACATTAATAGTTGATTGTGCAGACTTAGAGACCATGATGAATAAAACAATGAGATAAAATCAAACGCAAGTGAAAATGATGCAGCCAAGAGACGTGGAAAACAGTTGTGTGAAGGTGCTTCAGGCATAATGTGGCACACTCTGTTTTACAGAAACTTTTTTATGTGCAGAAGAAATTACTATAAAATTATAATAAAAGTGTAATAAATGCCTAGGCCAATACTATAGTCATTCATTATCAAGTATTGTGTACTATACTACTATACGTAATGTGTATGTTATACTTTTATAAGCCTGACACCAGGTGGATTTGTTTACACCAGTGTCACCACAAATATTGAGTAATGCACTGCAGTGTGATAGTAGGCTGGGTATAATACTACAAAGTGATAGGCAATTTTCAGACCCATTGTTATTATTTGGGAGGGCCATCATGCATACTGTTCATCATTGTCCGAACCATGGATGTATGATACATGAGTTTCACATAAGATGTTCTGAGATTAGCATGTAGTTTTCAATTGATAATTATGTATAAGTTTATTGTATTTTGCTGAAATTCACCTCACTGAGTGGGGGAAAGTGTTTCCTCCTCTTCTATTTTTTGGACTACTTTACAAACTATTTCCAGCAATTTAAATGTTGGCCAGTTTTATCAATAAAATGCCTAACTTGAGGTTGTCTTTGTTGGAAGTTTTTAAATTAGTAATTCACTTTTTCCTGAGTGTACAAGACTGTTCAGATTTTTAAGTTTTTTTTCTGTCATCTAATTTTTTTTTTTTTCAATACCGGGAATCAAACCCAGGACCTTGTGCTTGCAGGGCAGGCGCTGTGCCACTGAGCTAAATCCCCAGCACCTCTGTCATCTAAATTGATGATGTAGGGGCTGGGGATTTAGCTCACCGGCACAGGACTTGTCTGGCAAGCACAAGGTTTCCATTCCTGGCATGGAAGAAAAGCAAAAATAAAAAAACAAACAAACAAAATAAATAAGTAAATTAATGATGTACTTCTATAATTTTTTTTTTTTTTTTTTGGTTTCTTTTTGAGACAGGGTCTCGCTATGTAGTTCAGGCTAGTTTGAGTTCACATTGTAGCCCAGGCTGGCCTCAAACTCACAGCGATCCTCTTGCCTCAGCCTCCCAAGTGCTGGGGATTACAGGTGTCTGCCACCATGTCCAGTCTACAAATTTTCAAAGTCACCAAAGTGTCTAGTTTGTTAGCCTGAAAATATACATGGCATTCCCTCATAATTCATTTTATTTCTCTGCAGAAAGTATTAATGTTTCAACTTGTTTTGACTTTTATTTCTTTGATATATTTTAATGCGGTAACCAAGGTATTTAATTTTTTTAATTTTATCTTTCACAAAGTTAGTGCTTTGTCCATTTACTTTCTTAATTTTCTATTCCATATTTCATTCAAGCCAAGCTTAATCTTTATTTTTTCTTTCCATCTACCACCTTTGTGTTTAATTTGCTCCTGACTTCTTGTTTTATTATTATAAAATATTGGTACAAATTTAAGATGTTGAAATATGAGTAATATTGTATATGCATTTATAGGTATACATTTTTTCTCTAAATAATGCTCAATTGCTTATCATATGTTTAAGTTTACTTTTGCTGTTTATTTATGTTATACTGTTTTCTATTTCTTTTGTAAAACCCTCTTAAGTCATGAGTTTTTAAAGGTTTGCTGTTTATTTTTCCATTTTAGCAAATTTCTCAACTATTCTATTGATTTCTCATTTATTTTCATTATGGTGAAAGAGCATGCTTTGTGTGATTTTGATCCTCTTAAGTATATGCAGACATTTCATCCTAAAGTATATCTTAGCAAATAGGCCATATGTACTTGAATAAGCTATTACTCATAAGTAACTACTTATAAGTAATTTTTTTATTCTCCCATTGAATGTTATTGAGCTGTGTTTTAGGGCTAGTCCGTCAGGGCTCCAGCTGGCCTGGATCTCAGGACTTCACTGGGCACAACGGACTCCACAGCTCATGGCTTGGATTGCATGCTGTGCCTAACTCATACTGGAATTGCACACCGGCTCAGTGGACTGTTCTGAGGCCTGAAAGATGACTATGCGCCTACCCTCTCCTTGCCACAGGGAGCGCTCCCTGAAAAGGCACTGATCTCATTTCACTTCCTTTTTCAGTGCGTGAGGCTTTTAGGTTTATTCTTTGGAAGTAGATGGAGGTAGCCAGGCTCCCACAGCTTGCACACTTGCAAGCCTGCAGTTGGCAACACACAGACACTGTTAAGTTCTACGCCTGTGCCTGCCCGAACAGTAGCTCAAGCAGTGGCTGAGCCTGCTTGATCTGTACTGGTGTCTGACAAGGAAAACTGTGCTAGAAATTAGAGGACAGAAACTTTAGACAGTAAACTCTAAGGGCTCGTAGGCACCGTAAGAGCTTCTTTTGAAAGCTTTCTGCACTCAAGGCCCTAGCACTCTGCAGTTGTGGGTGGCACAGATACAAAGATCGCAGGAGCAGTTTAAGGGTTGTTCTTTCATTTACCTGAGGAATAACCTCTGCTATACATTTTTTTTTTGTCTTTTTTGAGACAGGGTCTTGCTGTGCAGCTCAGGCTGGCCTTCAACTGACTTTGCAGCCCAGGCTGGTCTCAAACTTGCAATGATCCTCTGCCTCAGCCTCCTGAGTGCTGGGATTACAGGTGTGCGCCACTCCTCCCAGCTTCTGCTATACATTCTTTCATTATCACATGAACTTCTTAGTTTTTTTCTTTTTCTTTTCTTTTTTTTTTCATTTGTTACACTCTAACAAAGGTGAGATTTTTCTTCCAAAACTGTAAGGTCTGCTTCTTTCTAATTATGATTTTTGTCTTTCCTCATCTCTCTGTTCACATTTTACTACAAGCAGCCAAGAAAAACCATGCAGCACTCTACACGGGTTAGAGATTTCTTCCAAAAAATAAACTAGCTCATGGGTTGAAAATACCGCCTTCCACAAAGCACAAAGGCATGAATGGAATTAGGCCACATGTTTGCCTCTTTATATCACTGATGAATTTTCCTCTAGATTCCAGTTCTTCGTTCTTCATTCTTGCTTATCACCTCAGCTAAAATGCATTTTGCATCGATGTTTCCACTGACTCTGTACTCAGTCATTGAGATCATTTTTATGAAAGGTAAACATCTCTACGTGCCTCTTCTCCTCCTGTGAGTCCTCAGTAACACACCCTTATCCTCCAGGCTCTGTCCCTTACCCAGTACTGAAATTGGTTCCACAGATGTAGGTAATCATCATAGCACCCAACTTCATAGAAACTGTCTGCGTCTTAGAGTGTTTCTGTGGCTATAGGACAATAACTCGTATTAGGTAATGTACAAAACACAAAAATTTATTTCTCACAGTTTAGGAGACTCGGAAGCCCAGGAAGAAATTATGAGCATATTGGGCATCGGGTGAAGGTGCCCTCTCTGCTTCACAGAGCTGCCTTTCTGCTGTGGTTTGCGAAGGGAAGAAGTGCTGCTCCCTCACACGCACAAACACCCGAAGTGCAAGAGAAACTCTCACTCGATCCCATTTAGAAGAGTACCAAACTCATCCGTAAAGGCAGAGATATTAATCTCTAATCACATCCTTAGTGGTCCTATTTTTTAAAAACATCACTTGGGGTTCTTTGGATTTTGGGGACAACATATACATTCAAATGATAGTTTAGGGACCGGGGGGTTGGATCAGTGGCACAGCACCTGCCAGGAAAGTGTGGGGTCCTTAGTTTGATTCTTGGTAACCCGTCCCCCCAAAATGACAGTTTAGACCACTGAATTGGTTTTTTAAAAATAACTATTAAAAAAATAGAGTGTAGCATAAATTAACTTTAATTATTTTCAGAGTCAGAAAATTGAATACACTTGAAATAAATTCCAAATAAAATTATACTATCTGGATTTTGATTTGCAAAGCATCATGTGCTGTTTTGCAGAGGGAAAAGAATTTCAACTTTGGTCTATTTCTATATATGGGATAATAATCAGTGAAAGTATAATCAAATCAGTTTTGAAGAAATAGTTTTTTTCCACTTCATTAGAATGAATTATAAAGCAGGAAAAAAAAAGGTGCAACTTCAACTCTGCTCTTGCATGGCTGGACATTTTTTAATCAACATAGCCACAGGGTGTCTAATTTTCTCCTTTTGGTATGATTCATTTCTGTATTCAAAAACAATTGCAGTTGATAATAGTTATGATATTAAAGGCTACATGTATTGAATTGCAAATCTGATCAGGCTTTAGGCTATTACTGTCATATTTTGCATGCCTAATTTTCTTAAAGTATTTTTGTATCTCTCTTTTTGCTTTATGAAGCTCTTCCTAGACTCAAGATATACATACAATCCTAAGAGTTATGGGTTTATACATTTTCTGCAGTTATAAACAGTGAGATTTCTTTTAGGGGAGAAGGTCTCTTTTAGGGGAGTGGCTAAATCAATTTTGTAAATCTAGGCAGGATCCAATGAAAATTAAATCTAAGCATGAGTACATTTCAGTGCTTATCAATTCAGAATGCTGGAGATCAAAATTTCCAAATATCTGCTATTGTTTAGAATGCAGTGCAGCCAATTGACATTGTCAAGAATGAATAGCTAATTAATAGAAAGATAATTCTTGAACTTATAAACAGTTGGAAGTTTAGCTGTATTTTGTATTAAATATTTAAATTAATTACACAATCTGAACTTTCACCTGAAATGATGTCTCTAGCCATATTACTATATACAACGTTTGGAAGTATTCCTGTAACATAATGAGCGAGTTGTGTCATTAGAAGAAACCGTGACATTTTTGTGATAAATAACACTATAGTCTCAGGAAAATAACAAAAGTTTACTCCTGCAGACCACAGAAAGATCCATGTGATCTGCTGATATTTCCAGGTTCTATTTTGAAAATCTTCAGTTTTAGTGTCTTATCTTCTGTGTTTTTCTTCTTTCTTCAGTTAACCTTATGCTTCTAACTTATTTTCTACTTCTCTGTATAACTATTCTCCCTTTCTTTTCCCTTCTTATTTCCTATTTGGTATATCTAGATAAAATTTTATCTCAATATTGATATTAAATTCCACTCTATTACAATTTCTTCTAGTAAACTTCATAGAGAAATATTCACTCCTAATTAAAATACACCTGCCACACACTTACAAGGAGTTTGTATGTAGGCAAAAGACATATACTTCTCTTTGAACACAATTTTTAGTATGGAAATGACTAGAAAAAGTCATCAGTTCAATGAAGTCCTGTTACCAGTGAAGATGCCATGACAGTAATTTTATTTTGGTGAATAGTTTGTTCTAAAATCTAGAAATAAGTTCATTTGAATATTTCTAATTATGTCTTCAATGCTATTTCATTTGAAAATTTAAAATGTGCAAGAAAAAATATTATAAGTTGCCAAAATACATTGTAGTGATTATTTGCAGAAAACCTGCTGAACTAGATTTTTTTTATTTCTATCTAACTGTGTTACTCAACCATTTCTTTCTGACGGTGTGTTCGAAGATTCAAACTTTTTCTTCACACTGATGGATTTTTCAGCTCCATTTTTGTCAATTCAACAGGATGCTTATACTTTTCAGGACGAGTTTTAAATAAAGGATAAGATATTCAGTGTAAAGTTTGTGAAAAGTTTATTTGTCCCATGTCATAAATTAACTTCAAAAACCTTTCCATGATAAATGTACCAATAACAAGCATTTTATATCTGACACCCAACAGTTATTTAATCTTTTTAGGCCTATAATAAATGGTGCTGTGACTGGGATATGTATCGAGTATATCTCTCAAGGATTCATGTGTAGAAAGGTGGTCCTGAGGGTGGGGAACTTTAGGTGTTAGAACCCAGTGGGAAGGCCATGACCTGGAAAGTAGTCATGGGACCTCAGCATTTCTGGCTTCTTGTTTTAGAATCTAACCATGTCCTCCCATATGCTCTAGCCCTTGTGACATCAGCTAACAATAAGCCCTCGCCAGAGGCTGACTCAATGGAAATATACGATATTGGACTTTCAGCCTTTGAAACAACAGCTAAATAAATAGCCTTTATTCTCGCTCCAGAAATTGAACCAGTGGGAACACATGATCTCAGACTTCCAGCCCCCAAAACTGTGAAGTAAATAAACATTTTTTCTTCAAAAAGTTGCCTCTTTTGAGGATTTCATTACTGTAACACATACATGAGCACTCACACACTAATAGATATGGAAGACATGTTATTGAAAATACTAGATAAAACTGTGTAAAGATACACACATATGTACGTGCATATTATGTATATATGTATAGGTATTGTACATGTACATTTTCTATGTATATATAGAGAAATAAATTGTTGGTTTTGATTGAATTATAAAATGCACATTGATTAGGGACACTGATTTTAAGTGCAGGTGTAGATAAATAAAGTTTTATACATATGTATACCATTGTTATCACATTCCAAATAAAATGTAAAATATATCACTACTCTAGATATCTCCTTATTCTTCTAGCCTATGCCACTTTGAAGTACAAAAGCTATTCTAACTTTTAGCTCTTTAATTGCATTTTTCCTATTTTGGTTATGTACATAGGATTATGTAATAAGTACATTTTTGTTTTCATCTTTTTTATTAATCTTTACATCTGTCAGAAAATAATGTTACATGTATCAGGGATTTTTCATTTTTTTTTTGTTCCGGGAATCAAACTCAGGATCTTGCATTTGCCAGGCGGTGTTTGTGCCACTAAGCTATATCCCCAGCCCTGGATTTTTCATTTTTATGTGATGTTTTATTGAATTAATATACCACTTTCTCACTATGGAATTAATAATGGATATATTATCTAGCTTCCAGTTTTCTACTTTTTAGTTATGATATAGCAATATTTCAAAAGTTTTCTAAAAAAATATTTCTTTAACAGACATAGAATGTATTTGTCTAATACCTGAAAGTGTTATTTAGATTACATTTTAAATGCAAGAGTGATAAAGTACATCACTATTCTAGATGCTTCCTTATTCTGATTTCCTAGTCTGTGCTAATTTTAAGTGTCAAAGCTATTCATATATTTATCTTCACACATATATATCTGTGTATCAGTATATATATATATATATGATTATAAAAGTGTAAATTCCTTGCCTAGTTAATTATATTTTTGGTTTCCCTTTCAGGTATGTATAAAAGTTACATATGATAAAACATATGCTTGAATGCATATAATGAATTATTTTGCAGCTATGAATTATAAATTTCAATTGATAATATTGTATTGCTTAATTAGTAGTATACTTGGTTTCAATCAAATATGGTGATGATAAAAATCCTAAATAAAATATTGGCAAACCAGGTCAGGGTTTATTATTATAATTACATAGTTATAAATAAATACATGGACATACACAAAATATATATATGCATATAATCATGTATAATTTGAGATTTTTATCAAATTTATAAGGTTGCTTAATATTAGAAAGACTTTTATGGGATTCATTACATTGATAACAAGAAAAAATTATGTACTTATCTTAATAGTTTCTGGAAAATCATTGAAAATATTTCCGAAAGCTGGAAGTTACATGAATTTCAATGTACACAAACATTTACATAAAAGTAGTATTTTATATAACTGTTGAGGAAACTTTTTTTTTTTTGTACCAGAAATTGAACTTAGGACCTTGTGCTTGCCAGGCAGGCACTTATGCCACTGAGCCATATCCCCAGCTTATTAAGAAATTTGATGTTCTGCTTTAACCTTTAGAATGTACCCACTGATTCCCAACAAACTGCTCTCTTTGGCCAGTGATGAACAGTTCTGCTTTTACCTCTACAAGACCTCAGACTTGGGACTGGAGATATAGCTCAGTGGCACAAGCGCCTGCCTGGCAAGCGCAAAGTCCTGGGTTTGATCCCCGGTACCAAAAAAAAAAAGACCTCAGATTTAGGGATGTAGCTCAATGATAGAGCAATTGCCTAGCATATGCAAGACCCTGGGTTCAAAACTTAGTACTAACAATAAAGAAATAATGATCTAAAATTATCATAGTAAAATTTAAAACAATGACTTCCTAGTCCTACTGCACTATGGGATGAACATTTATTCCCTTCATGTTTATTATTTCCAAGTGTCTTCAGACTTATCTGTTATTACAAATTCTTCAAAATGAAATATTAAGAATATAAGTATATGAATTACATTTAAAATATACCATTCACAAATACCCAGAAAATAGTCCACCACTTTAGAAAGAAATATTATTATTTCTACGTATTAAATCTCCAGATTTTGCTTCAAAATTCTTCTAATATTTTATTTTGTATTAGTTAAAAATTACAACTACTTTTATGCTAGAGTTTAGGGTTCCTTCAGCAAAATAAACTATACTATGTTCTGCAAATCAGGATTATCTAAAGAAACAGGACCAAAAGAATAAGAATAGGTATAGAAAAAATCTATTTACCTTATGCTACCATGAATGCTGGAAAGCACAAAATCAGGATGGGCCAGCTGGCTGCACACCAGGGCAGAGCTGATGATTCACCTCACATCTAAAGTCTGTTACAGTGAAGACTGCAGTTCAAAAAGAAAACACTGCAGCTCAAGTATCAAGACTGTAAGCTGGCAGAATTCTTTCTCTACAAGTCCTTTTGCTTTTCTCACTAACATTTGATTGATTGGATGCCCAACACCCATGTTATGGAAGACATTGGTTTACTCACAGTCCACTAATTTAAATGTACATGTCATCTAAGAACACCCTCACAGAAACATCTCAAATAATGTTTGACCACATATCTCAGTACAGTGACCCAGTCAAGTTCACACATAAGGTTAAAAACCAAAAGCCTATTTCTTATTAACTTGACACCAGTATACACTGGAAGACAATATAAAGGTTATTCTTCAACTTAATATGATGCAACTATCTGGATCCAACCAAAAATGCAGTATTTTCCCAAAAGAAATTGACAAGACTCTGGACAAGGTTGACTCTCCTGTTTTATATTCTATTTCACAACTTAAATATTGTAATGTAGAATTAAAAATATTACTAAATGTAAATATGGAGACAAAATATTTAGCACTATATGATAAAGGAATAAACACAGGAGAAAAAAGATATGTGCACATGCATACACATAACAATAGAAGACAGGAATGCAGATGGAAATGATTGTCATTTCTGTAATTAGTCACCAGGCTATTGTTGATATTTATAACTAAATTCTCCCCTACCTATTTCACATTCCTTTTGCTTAAAGGAAGCAATTCAAATAATTATAGTTCATTATTTTGTGGGTCAATTACATATTCATTTCTAAAGAATCTGGACCATTACTAGAACCTCTTGGATAAGGTGATTGTAAAGTTATACCTTGATTGCTTTGAAACTCTCCTAATTTGATATTCAGTGCATTTTGATGAGAAAATGTCATCCATCTCCTTATTCATGATTTGATATTTGACATATGAGTTAGAATTTGACAGTGTTGACTGATCATGTCCCACTACCCTTTCAAGACACAATATGTTTGGTACTTGTTTTTGGTACTCATTGAGCCTACTGAAACCAATTAATAACAGGTACCAACACTACCGGTATTGTTTTTCTATTCATTGTAATCACATACATGATAATACCAGGAGACATCCTAAGACACATCTAGAATCCCAAGTAGTTACTTTGTGGGGTGATAGTCAAATTTCCTTTTGGGAATTGGGCTCAGTCACCTAAGTAAGCAGAGTTACTTCCATTTTAGTCCAATTACGAATCATGAAGGTTCCAAAACTGCTGGCTTGTAGTCTTATTCCCCAGGTCAACAGAAATATTGATACATCTCATACAAACATTCCTTCCTTTAATATTAGGACTTTTAGGAAAACAGAGATAAAGTAATGGAGCCAATATTGTCACTAGGAGTAAGGCTAGTGTATCATAAGGGATAATAGTGAATCCTCCTCCTTCTCTTTCTATCCTTTCTTTCATGAACTTATGAATCTTGATTATAGAAGAAGCAACACATATTGGATGTTGGTTCAAAGCAATTATAGTCTTTTAAGAAAAACTGTCCCTGCAAATTATTACTACCTATTTGAAAATGTACCTGTCGTAGTTACCTTTTTCTCATCGCTGGGACAAAGTATCTAATGGCCAAATTAAAGAGGGAAAGATTTAATTATCTCATAGTTTGTGGAAGTTTCAGTCCATAATCAGCTGGCTCCAAAGAAAAGGTGGCATAGAAGAGAGCAACAGGTCATGGTGGTGGGAGAAGCAAATCAACATGAGCAAAAGGGAATGGCAAGGCTGTTTACTTCCCTTATAGTGTACGTAGGCTACCTGCTTGGGTAGGGTGGGTGTGCACTCACACCCCTAATCTAAGCACTAGACAATGAACCAATCACACATTAGATTCAGCTGCCTCCTAAAAGCCTGCTCCCCAGTCACTATGAGACTTTGGGGGGACATCCAAATACAAATCATAGCAATACCTGAGCTCCCAAAAAACATCACACTTACCTAAATTTCAGTATCATCTAAAAACATCCTCAGAGAAACTTACAGACTAATGTTGACTTTATATCTGGCACTGTAGATCATCCAATTTGACACAAAAATTAGTCATTACAAAGGATATTCTTTCAGGCCATAAATTAAATTACAATTTAAATTAAAATATAATTATACCAACTATAATCCATTGCTTAAAGGATTATCATGTGAAGAGAGGGTATGATTTACCATCAAATACAGAATTTGTATATCCTTATCTACTTCTCATATTTAGAAATTTATCATGATTTGGCCTAAGTCATCAAATATGAAAATTGTATGTCCTAATCCAATATATTTAAAATCTCATAATTTTCATTACCCCAAACTTATTTGCTGAAATCAAATTCTAAGCTGAGTTTGTAGTCATTTTCTAAATTTTGTTTTCACTACTGTGGGTACTTCACATCTACAATCCCCTGTCTGAGAAGAAAACTTGCATTCTCAGCACATCAGTCTCTTACTGTATTACTCTCTGATATCATAACAAAATACTGAGATGGACTAAATTACACAATAAAGAGGTTAACTGAACTCAAAGTTTTGAAGGTTGAAAGTTCAAACCTCCTAATGGTGGCATGGGCACAGCTTTGTCAAGTGTTCCCCTGGACTATGGATTTCCATGGAGAGAATTTTGTGGGAGTAATTCATCAGATTTTAAGTACAGGAAGTTGGAGAGCTTGATAGGAGATGAGTCAGGCTTTCATAAGAATAGTCTTCCAAGAATGAAGAAAGGATTGAAGAACTACTGTAATCCCCACCAAGGGCAGGCCCCCAGTGACCCACCCACTATGGACTGCTAACCATGCCATACCCCTTAAAACTCTGTCAGTTTCTCCAGTACCACACTGAGCACTGAGCTCCCAACACATGTACCCTTGATATTGGGTTTCACTAGGGTTACTGCTGAGATATGTCTCTTAAATCCCAAATTAAAAATTTCAGGGACAGTAATCACTATCAATTTTTTACAGTAACTATTTATGTTTATGGAGACTAAGGAGAATAAATATCTGCTCCTTCATTTTCTTCAAAATATTCCTTTGCCCTGATTGGGAATTTTCTGAGCATTCATAACTTTGTTATTTCAATGATAGTTGTTTCCTTCTTTTTCTTTAGTGAAAGGACATGCATCAAAACTCCCAATTTTATTTTTTTATTTGTTTGTTTGTTTGTTTGTTTTCCACTACCAGGAATCAAACTCACAACCTTGTGCTTGCCAAGCAGGCGCTGTGCCACTGAGCTAAATCCCCAGCCCAAAATCTCCAATTTTATATGTTATTTTCCTATATTTGTTGATCATTATTAACCACATTATATGTATAAGTAGTCTTTTAATAATGGGCTTGTGACCAAGAGAGAAGAATTATTGTTATCAGAGATGTAGACCCCTCACTCTTCCATTCATACAAGTTCCACTGAATATTTTATAACTTAGATCTTCGCTACCAGACTTTTTTGTAATATGTAGATCTTTGGAGAATAATGGAAAAATAAGAAAGACATGTTCATACAAACAAAACATGAGGCTTGTCATCAGCAGAATTTCAATTTGAGAAGAAAGGAAAATATCACAGGAAAAAAAAGACTTGAAATGCAAGAAGGAATACTAAAACATTATATGTATAT
>NW_004955404.1:36814788-36826655 GCF_000276665.1 Chinchilla lanigera
CGAACTCACGACCTTGCACTTGCCAGGCAGGCGCTTTTGCCGCTGAGCTAAATCCCCAGCCCCTAACACTTTTATTATTAAATAAATATGAACACATATCTCATTGCCAGTCACTGCCACAATCTACTGAAACACTGCCTCAACTGCATGAAATTCCACCTTCTCTATACAGCCAAGTAGGTGCCCTCCATCACATACATGTTGTCAGAATCAACTGTAGGGAGTGTTGAAGTAAGAACACTTGACAGCGTCATTTGTCATCATTTGTCACCTAAATCATCCTAACATTACCTGGTAATTGGGGGACCATCTGTGCTAGTGACTAGTTTTGTCCAAAAGAAAAACAAACTTGTCATATCTTTTTGACATGGGTAGATTTGTTCTTTGCAGCATAACCTCTAGTTGAGTTAGGTTTTCACATTTCCACTGAATTGGAGGTATGTGCCATTTCCATCGGTGTTTGTCTTTCAGATACATTGCCCAAGTTCCTCCAGAAAAATATCCCTGAGTCATAAAACTGACAAAGGTGTTTTTGGCATTTGAAGGAATTTATGCACTGTATATTTAAAGAGCAAAGTAAAGGGTACTAATGATAGTTCAGCAGTGAAGTGCTTTCAGGGGTGCTGGAGGCTCTGCTTTGATCCCCAGAACGAGAGGGGGGAGGGAGAGAGAGAAAGAGGTGGAGGAGGAGGAAGGAGGTGGAGGAAAGAAGAGAGACAAGGATTAAAAAACAGAATAAGAGGGAAGGCAGAGAGAAATGAAAAGAGAATGAGAGTTACAAGTGAGGGAAATATTTTTCCCTACTGTCGTTATTTACAAGGAGAGCTCCTCCTCCTAATTTTTTTTTGTTTCTACCTGTAGTGAATTAACTAATGCTCAACTTGTAACACCCAGCTGAACTGACTCAGTGTGGTTTGGCTGTAGAAAACCCACCTGAGGATTATTGCCAACAGCATAAAAGCAGAACTGCAGGGGAATACGGTGTGATGTTGCCGGAGAAGTTTCTCACACTGGTTTTCCTGCGATGAACTCAGCTGTTGTCATCCTCTGAGGAGCTCAGATCTTCACTGTCACAGAGGACGGCTGTAGTTCTCTTCAAGGGAGAGCTGTGGTCTTTATCTTGAGCATCACTTCCTGGTTCCAGTGCAGATCTCTCAGGCTGTTGGCACAGATGTTTTACCCCTTTGGCACAGACTTTCTAAATCCACCACTGACCTTTGGGCCTTCCCGGTGCAGAACCTTGATACAGACTTGCATGAGACATTGTCATGGACTCTAGGCCTTCAGCTGGACTCATGGGGGACATTGTCATGGGCTCTAGGTCTTCAACATAACTCATGCAGGTCAATGCAATGGAATCCAGGCCTTCAGCTGGATTCTTTGGTTCTCTGGTGCATAGACATATCTCTTGCATTCTTCTGCACTTGACTTTTTGGGTAAATATTATAAAACAATCCAATAGATTCTGTGTCCTGTATTAAATTTAGTCCCTATAAAGCCTGACCACCACACTACCCAAGGCATGAGAACAATTACAAATATCCTAAACTTGGATGCATATAAGGAAATAACTCTATTGCACATAGAACAAAAATTGAAACAATAGACTCATTCTGATGTCTATATGCTATTAAATGGTTTCTTTTTAATATTGATAGATAAAACAAGCAAAAGTAATGAAAAACAATAGCAATGCAGAGATTTTAACACAATAAAAAGATTGATTAATTAAAATTTACAGTTCCAGAATGGTAGGAGAGTTGTCTGTCTCCAACTCACTTTTCATCCCTGCCCAAACTGTGGGGCTAGTGTAACTCTGTGTGTGACATTGTGCCAGTTTTTGTGAATGCCAACACTCAAAGAGAGCCATTTATTTCTTTGATTATTTGAGATGTCTTTTCCTGCTTTTCTACTATACATAGGCGTTGAGCCTCACTCACAAGTTCTGGAATATTCACAATGAGTTTTATTTCTTGTAGACAGTCCCTAGTTGAATGTTTTCTTGGAGAAATGAAGCCGAAAGCTGAAAAATTCTTATACTAGTCCTTTGCTGATGACAGGATGAAACTTGAGCCAATGTTAATGAAATAGATAATTTGATGTCCCAGGTTCTGACTTGGAGAAAGGTGAATATATTCTAGGTACCCTCTTAACAAGGAAATGATAGGCAGGAGTGAGATTCTATTTATTATCATATAGTGGCTCTGGCCAAAGATAAGAGTTAATGATTAAATTGTAGAACAAGAGAAATCTACCTGAAGCTTTTTGGTGAGTAGCCATATCAAAATACAATAGACTAAGTGGCTTGATAATAGAAGCTATTTTCTCAAAATTTTGCAGCCTTTCAAAAACCAGGTTAAGGTCTGGAGATGTAGGTTTTGTTTGCATACCTCCCTGGTTGTCATATCCATCCTTTCCTACCATGTCTTGACATTGCCTTCCTTAAGAGAAGACAGAGGCAGAGGTGGCAAGGGAAAACAAGGTCTCTGATACCTCTCAAGCTGCAGACACTTAACTATCAAATCAGGATCCACGTTTATGACCTTATTGAATCCTAATTATTTCCTGAGTTCCACCTTCTGAAACAGCTACCTTGGAGGCATAGATTGTCCCTATTTGATTTTTAGGGCCATACTAAATACCTGAGCTTATCCACATAATATACAACTTACTGCACAGAAAAAAAAAAATAATTTAGGATACTTTACTGTGGGAGAAATTTAGCAAAGTTGATGTATAAAGAGCCAAGAATTAAAAATCCATTTTTCCTTATTTTTCCCTTCCTCAGCAAATTTTGTTAATTAAAAAGCTACTAGTTCCAGAACAGTAAGTGGAAAAGATCCTAATGTAATTGTAAGAAAAAATTAATAAACATTGCATGTAAGAGTAAACCAACATTGAATTTAAAATATTACTTTAAAACTTCTGATCTCTTTAGTAAACATTAGAATACAAATTAATAAGGAAATTTTATCAGATTTTACATAAAATGAGTTATTTTATGTAACTGTGAAAATATAAATTTTAAAGAAAATTAATTGGTTGATGGGTATTAACTTATTACAAAAGCTTAAACAAAATTTGCAATTACAACAAAAATAATAAAAATTTCAGCATGTGCTCTTTAATAATTCTATTCCTCCTTATAAAATCTACATAAAGTCTTAACTATTAGCATAAAAAGCAATATTTAAGAACAGCAGTAAGCAAAATTATTCACAATAGAAAAATTGTAGAAATACTATCAACAGGAATGTGCAAAAGAAGTTATATATTCAGAAAAGGAAAGAGCATAAAGCCTAGATGTAAATTAATGGGGGTTTTGAGGGTTGTATGTATTAATTTTACACAGAAATTTAAACTGTATAACTTTACTCCTGTGGAGTACAGAAAGGTTGATCTCACAGAGATAGAGTCACATTGTGGCTAGTAGAGTCTGAACAGTACAAGGGAAAGAACCTGTGCTGTGATTGGTTAATGGGAATGAACTCACTGCCTTATAGGAGGAAGAGAAGTGTGATTATAGTTAGCAGTATTGTGTTGCATATTTCAAAATACCTAGCAGAAATGATTTTGATTGTTCTCAACACAAAGAAATGATGTGTTTGAGATGATAGGTAAGCTGTCTGCCTTGATTCGATCATTCTGTGCTGTATACACTGAACTGCATAAATACAATTGTGCCAATTAAAAAAGAAATTTAAAACAGAAGTGGCAAAATAATACTTTCAATGTGATTCTATTATATAAACTACTAAAGCACAGAATGGTTTAATGTGTCAATTAGATGTGTATATATCACATGCATTATGAAATATAGAAAGAAGGCACGATAATAACAAACATGAAATTCAAACACCAACCTGATTATTGCAGTGCATAATATTCTTAAATCTAGCATTGTTTTACTTTCACGTGAATGATCATTTTACAATCATATCATAATTGATGTAATTTAGTCTTTCAGCAATACATACTTTATATAGCAATCTATGTCATAAGAAAAATATTTTAAAAATAATATTAAGCAATATAATTGAAAAGATACAGCTTGATATTTTTATACATAACCTAAATTATGTCAAGGCCCATGCTAACTACAAATTAAACAGATAATTGTTCAACCTACCAAGGTTTGAACTTCACAAATATTCATACTCTGTCACTTTTAAGGTAAGTTTCCCTTTACATAAAAATCTTTCTTTTTTATGATCATCAAAATGCTGCTATATGCACCACCAAGCCTTCAGCACCAGCTGTTTGCACCAAGTGCTGGGGTTCATCAGACACTGAGGTCTGAACAATCTGTTCTCTGAAGCCATGTAGCTTGCCTCGCTCAAACCTGCACCTGTTACAAACATTTACCTGCCTGTACACAGCTGCTCTGACAGCTGCAACAGAGGTTTATGCTCTCTATGGAGAATTTTGGTCCCAAAGTGCCAGTCCTTTGGCCAATTTCTCAAAGTTTCCTTGCCAAGGTCCCATGTGTTAGACCTGAAGGTGATAATTTTCAGACACCTAATATTCCAGTTCCCAAATAATTAGGGAGTAGATACAAAATTAGATAGAGATACTAATATAATATGTTTTAAAAGAATGCTGCAGCTTGAGCCTAAGGCCAAAATTGGTCTTTTTAATGTATTTTCTCCATAAGCCCAGACCTTTGAATCCATTGGAAAAGATGGATAGTTTTACACAGGGTTGTTAAAGATATAAAGGAAAAGAAGTTTTTATATTTTATTGGTGATAGTATAAATGAATAAAACTATTTTAAAAATCGTGCATGTCTTCATCTTATAAACATCTAATAGACACACTGCCAGAATTATTAGAGCATGTTCATAGCAAAATGATGCACATACATATGTACAAATATATACATGAACACTCATGAACATTCTAGCAATTATGCAGGGAAGATTTACAATGTTACTTCCTAAATTAGAGACTAGTTTTGATATGTAAAGATTTATTATATAATTTGAGGGTCAATAGATATAAAACACATAGCAATGTTCATTTTGTACTAGGCAGCATGATATTTTTTGCTCTTAAATCATGTATAACTTTATAATATTTTATTTGTGCAGCTTTATGCCATTTATATTGGGATCAGCATGACTTACTTTCAACATGAAATGAGATTAAAATTCTAAATATTTTCTACTGACTTAAATGTATTCTACATGTCTGTGATTTGAAAAATAAATATAGATATTGGTTTCCAAAGTTTAATGGGAAATTGGGGTGGTACACTTGAAAACAAATGCAATAGTCTTGTAAGCGTTAATGTATGACTATGCATAGAGTACACTTAGGGTAAAAGAAGAGATAAGAGCAATTGGTATTTGAGAATTTGGAGTAAGAAATTGTTTTCTCAGTTGGACATTGTTGCACAGGTTCATAATCCCAACCCTGAGGAGGCTGAGAGAAGAGGGTTACCTGTAGGTCAAGGTCAGACTTGTCTAGGTAGTGAGTTTAAGGCCAGCCTGAACTACATGGTGAGACCCTGTCTTAGCTCACCCCTATAAAAAATTGGCTTTTCAAATGCAGTTTTTCTTGAATAAATTTACAGTCAGAGATTGATATTTCTTGGCCAACTGATATGGAAAATAAGATTTTGAAGGGAAAAAATAAGAATCAGATAATAAAGAAAAGTTAAATGATAAAAATCATGAAAGCTGTATTTTTAGAAGGACAAAAAATTGTGCCTATGTGTGCATGTTGTACTGAGGACTGAAATGAAGGGCACTCTACTATGAATTGGTCTTTTTGTCTTTATTTTTTTGAGACAGGGTCTTCCTGATTTGATTAAGATGGTCTGAAACTTATGATCCTCTTGTCTTTGCTTCTTGTGTAGATGGAATTTTGAGCTTGTACCATCACTCTTACTGAGAGAAATGTTTTAATAAAAGAAAAACTGAAAGGATTGCCAGATCATTCACATTTCCTTAATATAAGAGAGAAAAGTAGATCACCATGGAATACCGACAACTTAAATAAAACTTTGAACTTACATGAAAGTGATAAAACATTATAAACTTTATATATTGAAAAAATAAAACTTCACCACGTCCCAATTTTCTAGGCATAGAAAGGAAAATACACGTGCACAATACTGGGGAATTTCATTACAATGAAACAGAATCGTGTCATTTCACAGTATTTTACATCAGATAATCTTTAGTTCCATTATCAAAACCACTTTGAATTTCATGCATTCTGATTGTAACACCTGCCTATTCAGAAGAAATGATTTTCTTAAGTTCTGTCTATAATATTACCATTGGTTTAGGATTTGACACTGTAGTAAAATTATTACTATTTATCCTACCTATCCATGTTTACAAGCTAATATATAATTTTCATGGGAACAACCTAAATATTTAGATATGAATATGTTATACATTATCTATGTAGTAGTTTTATAATAAAACAGCAAAAAATGTGTACTTTATGGATGGATGGAAGGAAATATTTAAGGTCATATATAATCATTCAGATAACAGAATTACAGCAAGTTCAAACTCTACACAAGTATGATTGAGAGATTGGTAATATACTCATTGATTAGGAAGGAGAGTAGGCCTCCCAAAGCCCATACACATGGCACAGAAGTGTTTGTGCATCATCTACCCACATTTGCTCTACCCACATTTGTAATGCAGTAATATGTGAGTTTATGAACACTACTATTCTGAGTAATTCATTTTGCAAACAAAATCATTTGCCAAAATTTTGCTTCTATTTAGGCACTCCACACCTGGTGAAGAACACTACCGCTGCCATCTTCCTTAGAATCCTGTAACAACTTGTGAATTGAGGCACCATTGTACTTTAACACTGGTGGAACAAATATAATTTTTTTGTTTCCACTTACATTACAGAGTACTTATGCATAAAAATTATCAGTGGAATGAGGACAAAAGCTATGTGAAAAGTCAAAAGTGAGAACTTAACATAGGTGAAAAGAAATATCTCAAAAGTTCTAACTAAATTATTGTAAACACACACACTCACACAAAGGTACTATTTCAATTAAAATATCTTAAAATACAAAAGTAGGAGACATGTGTTAGTATTTGATAGAGCAAAGTATTGAGAAGACATTCTGATTCATTAGTTTATTTTTTGAAATGAAAACAGAGTAATCTCTTCAAAGATGTGTTGCACTCTTTCACTGTTCAACATGTTTCAATAACTTCCCGTTGTTTATAGAAATTAATCATCATTATGAAGATACTTTTCTTTTCATTAGTGGATCATTTTGTCTCTGTGTTTTATGCCCTAAAACACAGCAGCACATCACTTCTTTTGGGATATCTTCCCTCTGGGCCTTTAGATTATTCCTATTGTCCAATTTTCCCTATTGTCCAATCTCAGAATGTTTTCGCTTTTCCACTTTTGACAAATCATCAATTATAGATACATTTTAAAGGCAATCTTTTCACTGAGCCTATAAACTCTCAGAAATTAAGAACAACTACTCTTTTTATTAAAAAATGTTAAATTATATATCATATTTTTAAATAGTTGGGGGTGCATTATGATAATTTGCTATATGCGTATAATAAATAATGAACAAATCAACTCCTTATTCACTTTTTATAGATTGGGAACCTTCAAACTCTTCTAGTTATCACAAAATCTCTGATAAACATTTATAGATTATGGTGAGCATATTGTGCTGTATAACTCTAATTCTTCCTAACAGCATTTTTAATTACTAAAAAAGGTATTACTACGTTTGTGATACATAATGATTCACCATAGGGAGTTAACACATGTATGTATCTTTTTAAATTTTATTTTAAAGAGAGTATTAAATGAGAAAGAAACAAAGAAGGGGCTGGGGATTTAGTTCAGCGGCAAAGCGCCTGCCTGGCAAGCGCAAGGTCGTGGGTTTGGTTCGTGGTACCAGAGAAAAACCAAAAAAAAAGAAACAAAGAAATAGAACAGTAGCAGCATACCAGTATCACAAATATAAATAAGTCAAAGCAAGAACATTCAAAGTGATACAGAGTCTCAAGACAAAATAATACGAATCAACAGTGGTTGCTACATTACATATTGCTATACTCAACTACATTGCTCAGACTGCCAGATGTAAGAATGAAAGATTCCTCAAACCATTATAAGGAATGCTTTCTCCTACCCTTTCTTCTCTTTCTTTCCATCTTTAATTCAATTTCTCATTTGCAAAGAGAGTCTTGTATCTCCCTGATTTCTATTATATATATTTTGCTCTTTAAATTGTCTATACTTTGGGTTGTTCATATAAGAGAAACCATGCTATATTTAAATATGGCAACATAAGATCCTAAAATAGAGAGTATTTACCCCAAACATTTACACTATTCTATGTTTCTTTACATTCGTATTACTATGTGATTGTGATGTACAGTGTCTGCATCACTCTTAAGGAGTAAGGACATGTGCTCACTACAGCTGAGTTCTTTCCACTTTTCTTCCTTTCACTCTCTTCCCCAGTTCGCAAACAAGCGTGGGCGAAGACAAGACTCTCTGTCCCTTACATTGTATCCGGGCTACTGGTTAGGGTGGTGCCAAAACAACCAGTGGCCTGATTTAGTAATCACCCAGTTTTAATCGCAGCATCACACATGTCTAGATTTCCTTGCAAGTGTAAAATATGTATCTCCTTGATTCTTATGATCTGCTAATTATAACAAAAAGTAGAACTTTGGTCATCTCATACAAGAAAAGTTATGTGATATTTAAACCTGTGTCTTATTTCTTTCACTAAAATTATGACCTTAATGTGCACTCATTTTCTTACAAAATAATCAAATTTTACTTTTGATGAAGAGTAATACTTGCATGTGAATACCATATTTCCTTAGCTATTCATCTGTTGATGAATGTAGGCCATCACCAAGATTTAGCTATTATGAATTTTGCTACTGTATATAAGTGTATGCATGTATCACTGTGATGTGAAGTCTCTTTTGGGAAGATACATAGAGGGGCAATACCTAAGTTAAATGGAGATTTTATTCTATTTTGTGAAGACCCTCCACATTGATTTCCGTAATGGTTGTACTATTTTATATTCCCACTCACAATGTAGAAGTGTGCCACTTCCCATTCCCAACCTTTCCAGCTTTTATGATTTTTTTTTGTTGTTGTTGTTTTTTTTTTTTGTTTTTCTCCGGTACCACGAACTGAACTCACGACCTTGCGCTTGCCAGGCAGGCGTTCTTTGCCGCTGAGCTAAATCCCCAGCCCCTATGATTGTTTGATTATTTGATTCCAGCCATCCTGTTTAGAATAAGATGGAATGTTTTTTTTTTAAATTTGAACTACTTTGAACTATTTTGAACTACTTTTTTTAAATTTGAACTACTTTGACAGCCAGACATGTTAAACAGTTTTCATGTGTTTATTGGCCACTTGTACTTCTTATGGGAAATATTTTTCATTTCAATTGCCTATTTTAATTAGGTCTTTTGTTTTGAAGGGTCTTTATTTTTGAGCTCTTTATAAATTTTATATAATACTCCTCTTTCAAAGGAATTATTGGCAAACCTTTTCTGGTCCTGCAGATATCTCTTCATGTAAATGGATCACTTCTTTGCTATGCAGAACCTTTTTAATATAGTCCCCTTGCTTAATCCTTACTACTATCTCTTGTTTAATTGCTATTCTATTTAGAAATGCCTTTCCTGTGCCTATGTTTTCAAGAGTTTTACTTACTTTATCTTCCAGCAAATTTTTCCTGTTTAACTGTGGGGAACAGCTGAAGCTAGAGTTTGACCTCCTGTGTGGGGCTACAGCAATGCCATCCAGCCCTGAGAACATGGATCACACCAGGAAGCCATGTAAACAAGCTCTTCCAGCTCTGAGAACAGGACACAACTGTGGCAAGCCAGGCATACAAATTGTTAGGCAGAGGGGCTGAGATTGACATCAACCTCCTGAGTGTATAAACACACTGAAGTTGTTGGGCAGTGCCTTTTCTTCCATCAGGAAAGAGGTCTCCACTTGACATCAGCTTTCTGCATTCTGACTCTTGTCTCCATTTCTTCATTCCCCATCATCCTCCCCCTGGGACATTCAAGAGCTGCACTGGATGCAGCATTTAACATTTAACTATTTCATCCATTTCAATTTTATTTTGATGTATAGTGATAGAAATAGGTCTAGATTCACTCTTCTGCATGTGTGCAACCAGTTTTCCCACTACTGTTTGTTAAAGAGGCTATCTTTCCTCCAGCATGTGCTTTTGGATCCTTTCTCAAAGATCTGATGAGTGTATGTTCCTGCAACTATTTCTCCACGTTCTATGCTCTTCTACTGATCTGTATGTCAGGTTTTATGTTGGTATTATGCTGTTTTTATCACTGTAGCATTGTAGCATTACTTGAAATCCAGGTTGTGATGCTGCCTGCCTTGCTTTTGTCATCTTGGCTTTCGTTTGCTACTCTGAATCTCTTCTGGTTCCATATAAATTTTAGGAATTTTCTCTAAGTCAGTGAAGAATATTATTGATATTTTGATTGGTATTGCATTATATCTAAATACCAGTTTTGGCAGTAGATACAATACAATACAATCATAAACTTGTATGCACCAAATATCAGAGCTCCAAATTATATAAGACAACAATTTTGACAATATTGGTTCTGCCTGTTAATTAACATGAGATATCTTTCCATTCTCTGATGTCCTCTTTGTTCCCCTTCTTTGGAATATTAAAATTTTTATTATGTAGGTTTTTCCCTTCCTTGTTAGATAAATTTAACATTTGAATATATGCATGGATCCAAATTCATAAAACAAGCATTTCTGGACATAAAAGATTAAATATTCATCAGGGAAGATCTGGTGCTAATTCTCAAACTTTTAATGTAATTGAAAGAGAAGAAAAGTTTGAAAGTCTTTTGTGGAATGTAGAAAAGTACATTCCACTCTCTTTAATGAGAAATTCTCAAAAAGATACTGACAAACAGAATGAAACAAATCATCAAAAATATCTTACATCATGAACAAGTGGACTTTATCCAAAGGACAAGAGAATGGTTCCATGTATGCAAATCAATAAATGTACACATCACATAACAGAAGCAGAGACAAAAAATCCTATGATCACCTCAATAGAGGTAGAAAAACCTGAGACAAAATCTAGTATCTGTTCCTGATGAAACCATGAAGAAAATAGTTATACAAGGACTTTACCTCAATCTGATACAAGCTATTTATGACAAACCAGTGGCCAACATCATTAAATGTGGAAAAGGTAAAATCTCTTCTAAAATCAGGGACAAGACAAGGTGGTCCACTATCTCCAGACCTTTTCAATGTAGTACTCAAAGCATTAGCCAGAGAAACCAAACCAAGAGAAAAAATATAAGTGATACATACAGGAAATAAGACAATAAATTACCACTATTTTCTAAAGATATGATCCTGAGTGTAAAAGACCCCAAAATTTCCACCATAAAACTAATAATCAAATTTGGGCATGTATCAGGATACAAAATCAACACATAAAAATCAATCATTTTCCTGTACCAATAAGAAACTCACCAAAAAATTAGAAAAATAGTACTATCCATAACAGCATCAAGAAAAAATAAATACTTAGAATTATACTAAGTTCATTTTAGTAACAACTTCAGTTGCTCTCCCTATCTCACAGCTCTACTTGTCCTCTACTGGTCAGTATTCTGCTACTGATGTCTATGAAAGAAATTTTTTTTGTTTCCACATGTGCATAAGAACACAGTTTTGGCCCTACCTGCTCACACTCTGCACCTCATGAATGAATGCTAAGGGAGCTGCTGGTCCCACAGCTCGAGTCTGTGCTGTATTTCCACCACCACGGTTCCCAGCTGAAACTCGAGGAG